>NW_020954583.1:11743010-11755950 GCF_900497805.2 Vombatus ursinus
AGAGAGAGAGAGAGAGAGAGAGAGAGAGAGAGAGAAATAGATGAAGGGCACAAGGTGAGTTGAAGATTTGAAGATGAAGGAGTGGTATCTAAAAAATAAAATTAAGGGGTAAGAGAGAATCATACTGGTAGAAGGAGAAAGGGAGAGGTAGAATGGGGTAAATTATCTCACACAAAACAGACAAGAAAAGGCTTTTACAGTGGAGGAGATGTGGGGGAAGGTGAGATGGAATGAGTGAATCATATTCTCAAGACATTTGGCTTAAGGAAAGAATAACTTACACACTCAATTGGGTATGGAAATCTGTCTTACCCTACAGGAAGATAGAGGGGAAGGGGATAAGAGAGTGGGGGGGAGGATGATAGAGGGTAGGGCATATTGGGGGAAGGGGTAACCAGAAGCAAACACTTCTGAGGAGGTACAGGGTCAAAAGAGAGAATATAATAAACAGGGGGTGGGATAGGATGAAAGGAAATATTTTAGTTTTCACAACATGACTAGTATGGAAGTGTTTTGCATGACTACACATGTATAACCTGTACCAAGTTGCTTGCCTTCTCAATGAGGGTGGGTGGGGAGAGAGGAAGGGAGAAAATTTGGAACCCAAAGTTTTAAAAACAGATGTTAAAAATTGTTTTCACATGCAACTGGGAAATGAGATATACAGGCAATGGGGTATAGAACTCTATCCTGCCCTACAGGAAAATAGAAGGGGAAAAGGATAAGAGAAGGGGGTGAGATAGAAGGAAGGGCAGATTAGATGAAGGGGTACTCAGAATGCATGCCATCTTGGGGTGGAAGAGGGATCAGAAGGAGAGAAAATTAGGAACTCAAAATCATATGGAAGTGAATGTTGAAAATTAAAAATAAATAAATTTTAAAAAAATTTCAAAAAACCCAATATTGTTATTAGGATGTTGTTGAAATCATAGAATGGCTTTGCACTGATATGTTTCAATGGGTAGATGTCAGTTTTTTGAGCTTGCTAGGGAAAGAAACCCAGAAAAATTCATATTGTATGTTTAATGCCCTAAGTATTTTCATGTCACTAGTATATTCAACTATATCTAAATGGAGCCACTGTCTCTAATATTTGACCATAATCAACACAGCTATTAATACATTTTGGGATTTCTATATCTATATCTATATCCATATACTAAAGGTTGTTTTTTCTGTGCTTCTTTTTTCCTGGCCTCTGCCTTGGAAGACCAGCTAAAGTTTCTCATGACTTCAGCACTACCAGTATAGTGACATAGACTTTCAATTTCTTTTACAACTTTTTTTTACATATTAATTTTCTTTCTCTCCCTTCCTTTCCATATACCCTTTTTTGGTGACCTCATTTGCTCTTCTCAGTTTAACTATAATATCTATGCAGATGACTACCACCCATATATTCATACATACATATATAAAGCATATATATGTACACACACACATGTGTATGCATGCATAAATTGTATATGTATATGTGTGTGTATTATAGCCCACTCTCTTACCTGAGCTTCAGTTCCACATCAACCATTGACTATTTTGAAATTTCAAAGTAGATAGATACTCTTGAGATATCTTAAATGCAACATGTCTAAAAATGAACTCATTATCTTTATCCCTAAACTGCCTGTTTCTTTTGCAGGTACTTGACACTACTAGTTTCTCAGGTTTGCATTATCCTGGACTCCTCATTCTTCTTCTCCCTACACATCCAATTCTCCCTACACAGCCAAATCTTGCTGTTTCTACTTTCATAGCATCATCTCTGACATCTGACCCTTTCTTTTCACTCACTACCATCTTAAAGAAACCACTACCTTAGTTCAGGCTCTCATCACTTCTCACCTAAATAACTGCAGTAGCCTCCTTCCTAACTGGCCACCCGGCCTCAAGTCTCTCCTCACTCCAGTCCATACTAAATACGGCTGCCAAAGTAATTTTCCTTAATCACAGGTCTGGCTACGTGACTGCCCTATTTAACCAACTCCACTACTTTCCTGTTGCCTTTCTTAACTCTTTTGATTAGCTTTAAAATCATCTTAACCTATCTTTCAAACCTTGTTGAATATTACTCCTCTACTCTGTGAGCCAACCAAAAATGACTTCTATCTGTTCCTTACTCACAACAATCCATCTTCCATTTCTGTACCATTCTTCATACCTGAAATGCAATTCCTTCTTACCTTTGCTTTATAAAGAGTTCTCTCTTATTTTAATATACAGCTAAGACACTACCTTCTATCACTATCACTTTCCTGATCCTCCAGCTACTACTTGTCCTCCCAAACTACCTTGTATTTAACTACTTTGGAGGTGTAACGTAAATGTATAAATGTGTGTATACACACACACACACACACACATATATTTAAATACATATACATACATATAAATGTGTATATATATATATATGGTAATATAATTGGTATGATAAAATTTATGGCAATTATATGTGTGGTTATATATTATATGTGTGAATTTCACTGTAAGTTTTTATTTTATTTTTAGTGCCATAGAAAATGCCATAATTGAAATGTTTAAAAAGAGGTTTGTTAACTTTTGTATCATGAACACTTAATATCAGGATGGCCTAGCTAATGAACCACTTCTCAGAATAATATTATTAAATGTATAAAAATATATGACATAAATGTCAGATACATATACATTATACATACATACATACATATATACACTTTCTGTTGTTGTTGTATATATTTTCATATATACTTGTCCCCCTCTTAGAAGGTAGTAAGTTTATTGAGAAGAGAAGTTGTTTTATTCTCTGTACTTGTATCCTTAGTATCTAGCACAGTACTTGACACATAGTAAGTATTCAACAAATACATGATCAATTGATGACAGAATTGTTTTTTGTTTTGTTTTTTTTTTTGGTGAGGCAATTGGGGCTAAGTAACTTGCCCAGAGTCACACAGCTAGTGAGTGTGATATGTGTAAGGCCAGATTTGAACTCAGGTCCTCCTGACTCTAGAGCCGGTCCTGTATTCACTGTGCCACTTAGCTGCCCCTGGTGACAGAATTGAATAAAAGGAAGAGAGCAGATTGAATATTACTTGGGAAATTAGTACTTTCAATGATCTTAAACTGCATGCATACACAAAAAAAAAACCAGTTCAGTATTCTGAATGCTCTCTAATCACAAATCAAAGAACATCACAAAACCTGAAAAGTCAAAATAGTTGGTGATCCAAAGGGCTTCTCTATGGTGATAGCATATTTTTAATGTTAACTTCCTTAAGAAGAAGTATTCTGTGGACTGTCATTCAAAAAATAGATGATCAGAAAAAAAGGTCAATCAGTCATGTATCAAGGATGAAGAATAAAAAAATAGGAGCTTGAGTGCTGGTAGCCACAGAATGTTTAAAAACCTAATAGGTTTCTTTTCTTTTCTTCTTCTAGTGGTGTAGGAGGAGGTAAGAGAAAAAAAAAAGAATGGGTTCATTTCTCCCTTCCCCACCCCAAAATGATTTAGAAACAGAAGGAAGGCAAGAAGGGATCACAGACAAATAGGATAGCTTTGAAAGTTACAGATTGAATTAATAATATACTTAAAAAGAAAAAAACAAGCTTTATATAATTGAGATTCAGTTTCATGTGCAATCTTCCCCTATTCTACAGCTTATGTGGAAATGCTATATTTTGCTTTTGTTTTCTTTAAAGTCAGAATAAAAAAAATAAAAATCTCTAGAGGAAAACCTTTAGCATGATGAATAAATAGCTCCTCTATGAATAAGAATCACAAAATAAAAGAGATGGAACAGGATATGATCTGTATCATTGTGAAAAGATGAGATCATAGATTCACTGAAGGATTGAAACATGGGTCATTAGACCAAACTCTTTGGTATTGCTGTGAATTTCACTATGAGTTTTTATTTTAGTTTATTTTTAATGATAAAGCAAATGTCATAATAGTCTCTTCCTTCAAGGAGCTTATATTCAAATGCAGTGATTTTTAACCTAAAGTACTCAGAATTTCAAGGGGTCTATAGATAGATTTTAGTGGGGGATGTCTATAATCTTGGATGGGAAAAAAGATATATCTTTATTTTCATAGACCTCTAACTAAAATTTAGTATTTCCTTCCATTCTTTAAAAACTTATTCTGAAAAGAGATCTATATGTTTCATCAGACTGCTAAAGGGGTCCATGACACAAAAAAAATTATACACACATATGTACATATATACACATTTATACATTGAGAACTATTATAGTATACATATGTATATATACTATATATGGAAAAATAATTATATACTTTTATGACCATGATATTAAAAATCCACTCCCTTTAACTATCTCTGATAGTACATTTTATGGGCAGACAAAAGATCAGGGCTCAACACAATGATACTTTCAGTGTATTTCCATATGAGTAAGAAAAAGCTGTTCCTCTCCCTAGACACAAAATGAGAATTTTTGGTGCTAGGGAGGATCTAGAAATTTCTCCATGCTTGTGTGAAATCATGGTAACAAGAGTTGAAATTGAAGGACTGGATCAAGGGAAGATGTTGTGACTTAGGTACTTGGACATTTAAATGCTCTGCAGTACATCAAAGGCATTTGACATGCTTAGATATTTTCAACTCTCTGGCAAATTGTTTGGTGTCAGCTTGCTGCTTATAAGTAGATAATTATTTAGAAATTGGTTTATATGTAGCAGAGTAGAGGGAACACTGGATTTGGAATCAAAAGACCTGGGTTTGAATCCTGCCTCTGCTACTTTCTACCTGTATGACCTTAAGAAAATTACTTAATCTCTCTGGCCTCATTTTTCTTAATGGTATATAATTCAAAGTTTAGCATTCCAAACTCTGGACTTACGTGAACTGCATTCTATGTTTGGGACATTTCCTCACATCACTCTCTCTTTGGTTTCTATTGCCTCCCTCTACCCAGAGTTTCTTCTTGGAAATCTCAGAATATAGGTTAAATAAAGATTATATCTAGGTTCTCACAGATACGGGTGAAAAAGATACTCATATAAGCACTGAAGGTAATGGCATCACAGATTTCAATCCTTATCATAAGAAATTGGGGGTGTAGGGTTGAGAATCCTATCTTTATAGCTAAGTTGATTATTTTAATAGTCATTTGAATTCCAAATATCAATCTAAAGGTTTCACGTCAACTGTTTTTGTTAGAATACTTTTTGTAGACAAAAGCAAAGAGACATGGTATGATTTTGTTGATAATGAAACAAGCCACTATTAAAGGAATAATAACAATATTTCTAGTAAAGAAATAATGTCTGTTACAAATAAATTTAAGGAATCCTGGAAAGATAATAGAGTGAGAGGTATAGCAGGGTCAACTCTCCTTCCACCACATCAAATAAACAAGTAACGATTCCTGGAAGCAGCAAACTTAATTCTTGCCCTTAAGAAGATTGAGTGCTAACAAAGGGAAACAATACATGTAGGTGAGTGCTGACTTGAGTGAGGAGTTTTGCTCTGGAGAGTCATGGGGTGATGAGTTGATCTTTAGAACAATTGATTGGGGGTGTTACTGGATTTGATGTGAAGCATGGCGTGTTCTGGGATCAGCTACATATAGTAGCTAGAGGCTAGATGAGTTTGCACTCATTTCCTCATCAGTCAAGACTAACCCCAATTATTGGTGATTCCCCCCACACATATATTAGTTGAGTCCTAGGAGAAGTCAGAGTAAGTTTTTAAAGAGTTCATTTTTTATAACTTTTGGTAATTCTTTGGTAATAACTTTTGTTAATATAATCGACTTATTTTATAATCCTATGTATTTGATCAATTTAAAAATCAATTTTAAAACATTTTTTTCTGAGAAAGGATCTATAGTCTTCCCTAGATGTCTAAAGGGCCCTTGACATTAAAAAAAAAAAGGTTAAGAATACTTTGTATATAGTAAGATACCAGAATGAACCCTAGGACCTCTTACCAAGATCAGAGAAAAGTTTCATGGAGGTTGTTGTCCAAAGCCACTCTGTCAGCTCAGTTGTCACGTTAGGATCCAGGAGACAAAGCTCAGGTGTGGGAGACAGAACATGTAGACTAAACTCTTAGCTCTATCTCCAAACTTCTAAGTGACATGAAATATGTAACTCAAGCTCTGTTTCCCACAAATACATTCTAATTTAGTCATATCTTCTTGGTGACTTGGGTTTTAACCAGCAGAAATGTCTTACTCTTCGCACAATAGTTTGGAACCAAACAACTCATCCCTAGCCAAGAATCAGTCCCATCCACCACAGGAAGATAGAATCAAAAGTCTACTGGTCTACTGAAAAAAAGCTCATCACCTTAAAAATTCATCAAATTGATCAAGGACTTCTCTTATCAACTCTTTACATGTAAAATGAGGAGGTTAGATAAAATGGTTTCTACTGCCTCTGCCAGCTCTAAATCCCATGATCCTATACCACATATGAACACATAGACACATTCAAGGAGTGTCTGAGTTATGCTTCTGTCAGTACAGCAAAAGTGAGGGAGAGAAAGAGAGAGAAAAAGAAAGAGAGAGAGAGAGAGAGAGAGAGAGAGAGAGAGAGAGAGAGAGAGAGAGACCATATGCTAGGCTTCATATAATCATAATTCACATAATCATAAAAATCTTCTAAAAATCATAAAATGAGAGACTTGGGGCTACAAAAAAAATCTGTGGTTGTACTATTTCACATGTTATCTGAATAATATCCTCATGAAATGTAAGTTTTCTTTGAAAAAGGTCTTCTACTTGGCTTTCTTGGCATTTCAGAGATTCTATAAATTGCTGAGTAGTTAACAGAGGCCTAGGTATGTAAGGAAGACAGACCCTAAAAGAATTAACAGGAACTGAATAGTGAACAGAGGTATCACACTGTTGTATAATGGAAAGAACACTGGATTTGGAGTCTGAAGGTATGAATTCAAATCCCAGTCACCGGCTTTTTATGTGACTTTGGTCGTCAGTTCAATTGTCAGGTCCTCAGTTAAGGTCCTTCCCTGTTCTAATATTCATTTATTCATTCAGTATGGATTTAAAAACCTACTATGTTCCAGGTATTGTGCTAAGCATAGGGGCTACAAAGAGAAAAACAAATCAGTACCTGCCCTCAAGGAGCTAACATTCTGTTGGATTTAAAAAAACAATAACAACACATGAATACATGTGATTACTGAAGGCCTACCTCCCATGTTTTGGAAGTGATAAAATAGAGGGTCAACATAAAGCATGCATCCTCAGACATAGACAGTGTGTTGGTTTATTTTTCTTGATTTTACATATTTGTTACAAGAGAAGGACTTGTATTTCAAGGTTGGGATGAGGAATTAGTAGGTAGTGATAAATATATCCAGAAATGAACATCAATAAAATATTTTAAAATATACAGAAGAAAATAATTGTAGCTAGCATTTATAGAGCATTTCAAGGCTTATAAAGCACTTTACTCACTTCATCCTCACAACAACTCTGGGAGGTAAGTACTATTATTATTCCCATTTTACAGATAAGGAAACCCGAGACAGACAAAGCATAATTCGCTTGTTTAGGGTCACACAGTCACTATTTGTCTGAGATTGCATTTAAACTCTCTTAACTTCCTTGTCAAATTATGTGTGTGTATATTTTAAGAAAGAAACTATGCATAACAGGAATTCACTGTTTCTTACACAATTTTCTTTCATGTTCTTTTACATCAAAATTTGTTTGTTGTTTAAGTTCACAATAAAAGAAAATTAAAAACAAAATTTGTACACAGTTATTTCTGGGTGCCAGACACTAACAACTGGAGAGATAGGCTAGACTTCCTGTAGGAGATGGTACCTGAACTGAGATTTGAAGGCAGCTTGGGTATCTGGTAGTTAGAGATGAGGAGGAAGTACATTCCAAGTATGAGGGACTGTCTGTGTAAAGAAAATGAAATGGGAGTGTCTTGTACAGGAAAGTAAGCCAATTTGATGGGAACATAGCATATACAAGTAGAGTACTTCACAGGTAGTCCATGGGCAGATTGAGCAAAGTGTGAAGGACTTTAAAATGCTTAGACCTGTATGTTAGGATTATCAGTTTGGTAGCTGTGGGGAGGATGGATCAGAGGTGGGAAAGATTGGTGGCAGACCAATTGGGAGGCTATTACAATTATTCAGACAAAGCATTCTATGTGAACTGCATGCTATTTGGGAAGAAGAAGTATTAAAAGAACACTGAAACTCAGTTTGTAGATATATGCTGAAAATTACTAAGTGGCACAGCAGACAAACAGATTGGATAACTCAATTTGACGGCAAAATCACGTAACACTGAACAGTCACTATCCCTGCAGAAACATGTTTAAATACATAGTGGTATCATGGTGCAAGCACCATCCAAAATCTTGCTAAGCCTTGGGCCAATTCTTGAAGATGCAAAGTGTCTTGTTTGGTTTTTTGACTGACCTACATACACATTTTTAAAAGTATAGCTCTTGTCATCTTGAGGTCAGGATGACCAGTTCTACTGTCAATTCTTAATTTATTCTTGGCTTTGAATATAATAACTCCAATACTTGGAATAAAGTCCATAGACTCACCTTCCTTTAGCTTTCCTTCCCAATCCAAATAAGCATCTGCAATTAAAGTCTTGACTTGGAGTCTTGCTTTGGAAATTACTTCTGCCATCTTGAAGGCATCTCCTTGTTGTTAAATCCCTTGGTGTTAAAGTAGTTTTGCCTCCCTTCAGGTTTCTTAGTTCCCTTGCACCAGATCTTCACTAAGAGTTTGCTGTTTAACTTCTGCTGACTGGACTTTCTAGATACCATTCAGTAGGCTGACTGAAATATAACCTCACTTCAGGTCAAATGCCTTTAGGCTGAAAACCATTTCCAAGAAGGATGAAAAACTTAGACATTTCAAGCCTATCTATTTGGCAGTCTCAGAATAAGCACAATGATGGAATTTTGCTTTCCCCCCTCCTCTTTGGCAGCCATCTAGAATTCAAATGTATAGAGAAGTCCATTCTTGCACTGATGTGAAAGAATAGATTTTTTTTTCAGAAAGTGGTTATTGTAATATCCAATAGGTAAAGCACAATGTTGAAAGGTTGAATTTGTATGTGTTTTTGAAAGATGTAGTACAGTTTGATGTGAAATTTTGAGTCTGTTTTAGAAACTTCTATACTTTCATTAACTTAATATTACAAGGTAGTCTGGAACTATAGCTTTGTCCTACACTTAAATGTAGAGATATACTATTTTCAAAATCTTTCAGGCCCCAACATAATCTAAAAAGACCTATAGATTAGAAGAATAATAAACAGATGTTATGGCATTAAGAGTAATGGTGGGGGTAGCTAGGTGGTGCAGTAGATAGAGCACCAGCCCTGGATTCAGGAGGACCTGAGTTCAAATCTGTATTCAGACACATAATCCTTACTAGCTGTGTGACTCTGGGCAAGTCACTTAACCCCATTGCCTACCTCCCCCCCCCCAAAAAAAAGTCTTAGTGGGGCAACTAGGTGGCGCAGTGGATAGAGCACCAACCCTGGAGTCAGGAGGACCTGAGTTCAAATCAGGCTCAGACACATAACACTCACTACTTGTGTGACTCTGGGCAAGTCACTTAACTCCAATTGCCTCACCAAAAAAAAAGAGTATTGGTGAGTGATGGCAGATTCCATGAAACTGTGACTGTTTATTGAGACCTCATGCTCTCAAGCACACTTATATTCAGTAATTCCTCCTCATCATCATTCTCCTCTTATGGGGGACAGAAAAAAAAATAACCAAATTGGTGACTTATTCTATAAGGAACTTCCTGGGAGGAAATTCCCTCTATTAATATAGATCAGCATTTATTTGACCTGTCACTGATTGACAACTAATCCAATCAATTGTAGGGGGTACAGGAATACAAATGGTCAAGATTTTTTCATTTTCCTTACTTCAGATTAAACAGGAGAAGGTCAGGTGTCTCAGGATGCAAGGAGGATGTAGGAAACACAATGCAAACTTCTTTATGAAAATGAGATTCTATATTGGGATAGAAACAAATGGAAAATTTGAGACACAAAGTTTCTGGATAATTAGCAATCAATTTATTAATTAGCCTGGCAAATAATCAATAAATTGAGGTCAATGCTTTCTCTTGGTACTGAATGTTTAAATACCTGTGGAAAAGGAGGTATCCCTGACAGGTGAAAATCAACCTGAGAGAATGAATATTATAATGAGTAGGACTTTTTCTAAGGAATGGCTAAGGGACTGACTTTGATCATGTCAGTACTCCCAGACAATTTAGCCTCCAGAAATCTATACAAAAGAATCTATTCTCCACCTAGTCCTACTTAAGTTCAACAATGGTGGAGTTAGAGTAAGAATTCCATGTAGATGAGATTGTCTGGGTGGGGTGAATTTTTGGGCAAGGTCAGAAATGTCCTTGAGAGACTGGACTTTGAATGAGAAAGCAACAAATGTTCTTTGGGTCCCATATATTGGTTATTAATATAAAAAGAAAGTAATCATTTTTTCTCGGGACTGTGGAAAAAATACTGGGATTGGAATTAGAAGATCAAATTAAAATATTGGCTATACCACTCACAATCTGTGAGATATTGGGATAGTTACTTAACCTCTCCGAACTTCAGTTTCTACATCTGTAAAATGGGGAGGATTGGAATAAATAACCTCTGAGACTTCTTCTGATTCTAAATCTGGGAGCTGGTACATTACTACCTCTGAGTCCATCCAAGTTAAATCTTTTCACATTGTTTGGGTTAGTCACTCTTCTTTCAAGGCTGGAACAACCACAGTGGGAACTTGTTCATACAGTATGGTATGAGCAGCAACACAGATACATGCATTTCCAGCCAACAGCATCTCAGTAGGAGACTGATAGGGTCCCTGAAATTCTCATTTTTAGTCATTTTTTGAGTTAAGACATTGTGTCCAAATCAACAGTCCATCTATAAACATTTATCATGCACTTTCTATTTGCCAGTAACTGTGCTAAGTAATAGGGTTGTAAAGAAAAGCAAAAATGTAATCATTGCACTCAAGGAACTTACATTCTAATAGGAGAGACAGCACATACATTATGTAGATACAACATATATTTGGATAGAAGGAAAGAGAAAAGTGGAGCTAGAAATTTCTGTTAGCAGATTAACACACTAGGAATACTATATGTTTGTTAGTTTGGCTAGTAGTCACCTTAGAACAAGGATGCTGAACTTTTTTTTCTGTCATTGACCCCTCTAGCAGTCTTGAAAAGCCTGTGGACTCCTCAGAATGTCTTTAAAAAATTCAATGATTGAAAAAAAATTCTAAAATTCAGTTAGGAACTAGTGAACATAAAAACATAAATTTTGGGGCCTCCTGAAATCTATCCATAGACCCAGGTTAAGAACTCTTACCTTAGAATAAGAAAAGCAAAGTCATGTGGCAATAGTAGAGGCAGCATTTACTGAGGGAAGGGAGAAATAACACGAAAGGTCTGGACTATGGAGTAATTCCAGCTTGCTAACTTTTTTATATTCACATTTCTAGAGACTTTATGGGGGAGAAGGAAGGGTGATGGTAATGCTACTGTTTCTTTGGAACCAGCAGGATTGGAATATGTTGATAATGCACCTGGCTTGAGATATGGTACTCTAGAGATGATTTCTCAAAAAGAATGCACACATGTTGGAGGATGAAGAAGAGTGATGACTTTATAAACTGGTACCAGGACATCATTTAAAATGCAGTTTCTATTTAAGATCACAGATATATCAGAACTTTGTAGAGAAAAAAAAAATGCTTGAAAGGTTTAGATTTAAATCCTAGCTCTCATACTAGCTGTATGGATATGAGCAACTTTGAAATTCAGTTGCCCAATCTTCAAAATAGAAGTAATACTATTTCTTCTACTTTTCTCTCAGAGTTCTTAGGAAGAAAGTCCTTTGAAATTTTTAAAGTGCTGTAGAAATGTGAGTTTTTATTTACAGTAATCAATCAATAAACATTCATTAGTTGTAAGCCTTAGAGACATAAAGACAAAAGTGAAAATCTTCATCCTCCAGGAGCTCACATTCCCATGGGAAAAAAACCACACATACACATAAATATGTAAAAGACATACAAAGTAAATGCAAGGTAATCTTGTAGGGAAAGGTACTAATAGTATGGCCTAATATAGATGGTGCTACTTGAGCTAAGACTTGAAGGAAACCAGTAATACCAAGATGCAAAGGTAAGGAGTGACATTATTCCAGGCAGGGGAGACAGCCTGTGTAGTCATGGAAATGTGATCTGGAAACAGCTAGTAGGTTAGTATGATCGGACTGAAGAGGTTGAGGGGAGAGAGAAACGTGTAAAGGACACATAAAAAGAGTAGGAAGGGGTTAGATGGTAAAAAAAAAAAAAGCTTTAAATGACAGGATTTCATTTTTGATCCTAGAAATAGTAAAGAGACAGCAAAATTTATTAGGGGGATGGTGACATGATCAGACCTGTTTTTTAGGAAAATCAGTTTCGTAATTATACGAAGTATGGGCTGGAATGGGAAGAACCTTGAGGCAAAGAGACCAATTAGGAGGCTATTGCAATAATCCATGCCAAAAGTGGTTATGTGAGTAGAGAAAAGGAGGCATAACTGAGAGATTTTGTGAAAATTGAAATGACAAGATTTGTCAACTGATTAGATATGTGGGGAATGATGAGTCAGTGATGATATTAATGTTGTGAACCTTGGAAAGATGAAGGTGTAATTGGCAATGATTAAGAAAATTGAGGGGGTTGAGTCCTATTTTTGGATGTGTTGAGTTTTAGATGCTTATAGGATATCCATTTTGAAATGTTCAGTAGATAGGTCATGATGTGAGACTGCAACTTAAGAAAGAGACTGCATATATAGACCTGGGAATCACCTCCATAGTCCATGGCAGGCAGTCAGGCAAAATGTGTGTGTGTGTGTGTGTGTGTGTGTGTGTGTGTGTGTGTGTGTGT
>NW_020954583.1:11755960-11797615 GCF_900497805.2 Vombatus ursinus
TGTGTGTGTGTGTGTGTGTGTGTGTGTGTGTGTGTGTGTGTGTGTGTAATTTACCACATACTAGGTGCTGTATTTAGTGCAGAGGAGAAAAAAAAAAAACAAAATATAGATAGTCCCTGCCCTCAATAAGCTTACATTCTAATGGATCTGAAAAACTGTGAGTTACTTGAGAAAAGGGCTAGGGTGCTTGTATGAAACAACAGAAAAAGAGGTAGGAGGGGAGAGAAAAATAACAAGCCTGGACCCCTTGTCAAGATTATAGAATGGGAACCCCCATAGCTACTCAAGTTGGAGTGAGGGTTGATCTAGGGAGATGAGTGGTAGAAAGACTAAAAGTTTGGCAAAAGGGCAAAAATAACCCAAATTTGCCTAGGATTAGCCCTATTTTTTCAACCAAATCCCTAATCTTAGACTTAAATGCTCTTTTTTTTTTGGCATGGTAACTATAAATTCTAGAGCTTTCTGGGGCTTATCACAAATTTCAAGAGGTGGTATTTTCTTTTATTAATTGTTGTCATGGATGCTTAGATCCACACAAGAGAGAAGAAAAATACTGGAAGAACATTACAGTCTGACTGCTAGGATGAACACTGTATTCACTAATTGAAACTTACAGAGTTATTACATGTAGTTTAATTCCAAATTTAAGAAATGAGTTTTAATGATAAGGAAATTTATTATATGTTTTTCTTAACATGGGTAATTTTTCAGAAAGATATTGAAGTAGCAATTATGTCCTTTGTGTCTCATTAAGCAAGTTTATATGAAAGGCCAATTATGCTTAAAGTAAAGTACTTTAAGGCTGTTTTATACAATAAGCATTTTCACTTTCAACTTCTGTCTTTTGCATTTGGTTGCTTCTCACTCATCTGATAGAAAATAATTTTATTAAACATTTATATTAATTGGCATTCCAACAACTACTTGCTGGGCACTACTTACACATTCCATTAAGCAGTGTATGAAATCGCTCCGTAATCTTCCTCCTCCTCTTTGACATTATCCTTTTTCCTCTTCTAGTCAATCTGCATTAACACCAATAAAATGCCCTTCCGTAGCAGGAGTTTTGACTGTTTCATGTCTTTGTTCAACTTCTACATAAGTTTACCGTGGCATTTTGCATCAGGCTTTCTAATTTTAGATCACAAGGCATTCTGCTATCACTCTATGCCTTTCCATATTCCCATAGTGACTACTTTCCCTCTGCCCTTGGCTTTCCCAGTACCTCATTTCCATTTCACAGCTTGCACTCTGCATAGAAAAAAACAATTTTCTACTTCCCATCCTCCTACTATTCTTCCAGTCTTTTTAAGAGCCTTCACAAATTCCAGATAGGCTTATTTTTTGGAGGGGGGGGAGCAAAGTGTGTTCAATAAGGATCTGTTTCCCTCACATTTTTGTTGAGGCAATCTTAGGATTTACCACTGGAAGGGATCTTAAAGATAATAAAGTATTATTCTTTTATTTTACATATGAAGCAACTGAGGACCAGAGACATTAAAGTTTTTTGCCCAAAGTCATACAGATAAATTGATTAGGGCAGGATATAAACCTAGATCTTCTGACTCTAAATTCAATGCTCTATCCATTATACCACACTGCTTCTCTATTCAACTCAAGCATACCAAAATAGCTTTTTTTAATATTTAGAAAAATAATAATTGGAAACAAATAATTGAGCTCCTTTTCCTTTCCCTTCCCCTCTGTGGCCTGCCTGATAGTGGGTAAAAGTAAGTAATATAATTTTATCCAGTAAATGTGTGTGTGTGTGTGTGTGTGTGTGTGTGTGTGTGTGTGTGTGTGTTTAGGAAAGGAAATGGTTTAGTTCTGTATCCAGAACAAGGAAAATAGACAGCCTAACTGCTGTCCTGGTACCACAAGATGTTAAAAGACTGACAATATTTATAGCAACTCTATTAGTGGGTACAAAGAACTGGAAACTAAAGGGGATGTCCATCAATTGGGGAATGGCTAAATAAGTTGTAATAGCTTAGCATAGTGTATAACAAGGTAGATGATTAATAAATACTAAAGCGATAAACATGTATGTAATGGAATATTATTATAACAATGACAAATGTGACATTTTCAAAGAAACCTGGGAAGATTTGTATGAATTGATGCAGAGTGAAATGGTCAGAGCCAGTAGAACAATTTCTACAATAACAACTTTGTAAACACTTTGAAAAACTTTGAAAAATGCAATGATCTTCTATGATTTCAGAGGACTGATTATGAAACATAATATCCACATCCTGATAAAAAGGTAATACATTCAATATGCAAAATGAGGCATATTTTTTTGGGGGGCATGGTCAATATATAGATTTGTTCCGATTGATTATAATTGTTACAAAGATTTTGTTTATATTCTTTTTTTCCCAATGGGGGGAATAAGGAGAGAAAATATATTGTTATTTGAAAAAATAAAATAATAATTAAAAATTCTTATAAGAGTTTTTTTAGCATATAGGATATACTCTGTGGTGGCAGTATGGGAGAATATCAACAAGAATTATCAGTTGAAAGAGTTTGATACCATTGGAGAAATACCCACATCAATAAGATTATGTATCTATTAAAGCATAAAAAGTGTAAGTAGATTTGCAATAATAGAATGTACAATTAAAACCATGTAATTCAAATAATAGAAAATGATACTTTCTCCCATTTTTTACATATAATATACTTTCTTTCAGAATATTTTAGAAACTTTTGCAAACAGTGGTAGCTGTTACTGACAAATGAAAACATAGTAGACATTTGTTCAACTTAAAAAAAGGTATAAAAAACATACATATAATTCCATTTTGAATCTTTCCATTGTTGTCTTTTAAATTTGACTTCAAGAAATTGTAATTTTATATTGATATTTGGCAAACATAATGTGAAAATCTTTGTACCGTATTTATTAGAAATTGGTTAAAAATAATAACAAAAATACTGAGTGAGAATTGAGAATATCTGCCCTTGAGTGTCAGGTCTTCCACTTAGCTATACTACTTTGAGCAAACCATTTATTCATTCTCAGTTTGCTTATCGGTAAACTGGGCATAATAATGTCTTTGCTGTCTGATTCATAGGATTGTTTTGAAAGTCATGCAATTATATATACACATACACACACATATACATATACATGTGAGGTGTCAGAGTAGGCTTTTTTTTTAGAGAAAGAAAAGAAAATAACTATTACATTTTAAAATAGTTTTTGGAAGAGAAAAAACTGCAAAACACAGTGTCTGCATAGGAATAAGCATATGTTAATGACCATCCGTGCCCTCCCTCCCCCCGTATTTCTATGGTGATTTCCTTTTTTTAAATGAACATTTTTTTCTGATAATTTGTTTGCATTTCTTCCACAGCCACTTCTAGGAAAAGATAAATATTCTCATTTGCCATATTAAGGCAAATAAATATATGTCAAATATTTATATCTTAAGAAAAATTCACTGTACTTCTGGGGCAAGAAAGTTTAACTGATTCTTGGGGAAAAGAAAGAGAAAGATTAAGGAATATTTTGGGCGATAATAATATTTGAACTTCAAAATGGACCTACAAGAGTGTAAGCTCCATGAATAGAGGGGCTATATCTAAACTTTGTATCTTTTCTTATTTCTTACATAAAGTGAGTGCTAATTTATGTTTAATAAATGAATAAATATATGCATACATGAATGAATGTGTAAAATATATGAATCCCTTCTAGTTATTTAATAATGTACACATTGTTATTTAAAAAAAAGCTGAGATATAGAGACCATTCTAATTGTTGGTTTAATCAATAAATCATGCTCTTTAAATAGAAGGACAATTGAAAGAGCAAGCCTTTTTGTTAACATGAAGAGCCTACATTTTCAACTTAGAAAATAATTCATATTAGAAGCTTTCCACTATTGTTTTTAACTTTCAAAACCTAACTTTTCATTCTCCCAAAGAAAAGGTGACCTAATTCAAGCATTTCTTCCTTACTTGTTAATATGTTGCATTTCTTATTTCTCAGAAACTCCTTCTACCTTTGACACTATTATCATAGATGATTATTGATTTTTGGTTCCTGTGCTATAATAATTAATTTAAAATATAGCAGAATAATTTTGATTTTTGTGTGCAGGATCCTATTGATTTTTTGTCTTGGTATTTTTGTGAGACTAGAGGGTGAGGAAGGGTAAAGATTACATTAAAAAATTACATCATATTGTTCATTAGGTAAACAACATTACTAAAAATAATTTCATTTAAATGGCATATCCGGCTTTAATAATAGAGGAAATTGACATAGATTGATTAATATCAGTTCTATGCTACTTCAGAAATAATTGACTCTCCAATTAACAAAAAACATTTCTACAATGTCTATTCTCCAAGATAACATCATTTACAAGGTTATCTAGAAAAGCAGCATAATACAATGGAAAGACTGAAGTCTGAGACCTTTTGTTCACATCCCACATCTTTTGCTTGCTACCTGTGTGACCTTGGAAAAGCATTTAATTTTCTAGGTTTTAGATTCTTCATCAGCAAAATGAGGACAGACTACATAGCTAAGGTCCCTAAGTTCTAAGTCTGTGATTGCGTGTTTACCTAAATAAAAGAATCCTTCAAAGCCCTGCCTGCACTCTCTCACATACACCTGTCATTTAAATGAATTCCTTCGTAAAGGAGGCATGGTCCTGAGAATCGTACACATATATAATTAATCTCTATTCTTTTGTAAAACTGTTGTATTTCAAAGGCTAATACAAGTCTGAGGACCACGGGGCCTTGCTATGTACCTTTGATTTATACTTGGTGTGATGAACATCCTAAAATACCAGTTCAAATTTTAGTCTTTAATGGAAACCTTTGAAATGATGTACCCTTAGTAATCGTTTTGTGGTGCAACAGTGACAACCAGTGGCCACTGGATCATATCCTAGGCTCAGAGGTTTTTTCTTTTCTTCTCTTTCTTCTCTCTCTCTCTCTCTCTCTCTCTCTCTCTCTCTCTCTCATCATGGATACTATACACATTTTGAAAGAATCCATATCTGCTTTCTTAAAGTCCTAATTAGAAATAATTCTCATGCCTATCTCCATCATGTCTCAAGTTAGGACTAGATATTTTTCATTTGTCTCATTGAAGAGAGTCTTTGTTTTAGAAATTCAGCCTCTTAAATTTACAAGAATTAAATAAGAGATTGCTACCAATTTATGCTGTAGTTCACCTTTCAGTCACAGTCTATGTAACCCAAAGTTTTGTTGATTTGCTGTTGCTGCTTGACACAAATCAAATCACTTCAGAAACATTAAGAAATCATTTTTTTTCCCTTTGCTCTCCAGGGAAAGAAAAGAGCTGCTAGGTATCTACAAAAATTGGGTTATTCCACTCTGTGGGCAAACACTTGGGGGCATACGATTATGTGTTACTTGAAACATCCCAGATGGGCCTGTCCTTTAATACTTGAAAGGCCCATTATCTCTCTTAAGTACAGAGTTTATTGGAGAAAAGCCTTTCTAAATGTAATGGTCTGTAAAATGTCAAGTGAAAGTCTGAGCTTTTTTACTTTTTTTTTTTTTTTAAATTTTAGACCCCAAGCAGTTAGGACTAATGATTTAATCTATGTGTTTATTTTAAATTACTTAGGACAGATCTATTTATAGCTTCCTAAAGCTTAGTACAAATGAGGCACAGCAATCTGGAAATACCAGTCCTGCTTGCATCTTATGCCATTTCTACTCTATAACAAACTGTTTTTTGAGTGTGGCTCCAGACCTCCATTTCCTTTCCATTGGCACTGCTTTAAGAGTGCTTATGGCAAATTTGCTTCTGTAATCATAACTTGAACCCATCTGGGGATGAGATTGGCTTCGAGCTTAGAATTTCCACTTAACATATTCATGATTAGCATGCACAGAAGGAGTTGAATTAGGATGAATGTTTTTGGAACAGTACAGATAAATCCTCATAAATGTAGTACACCAGTTCTGGAAATGCACAGTGCTGAAATGTAATGAAGCTGATCTCTGTGGAGAGTTTGCTATTCTCAGTATCATGCCTCTCCTAATGAACTCATTTAGATTAGAAAATGGATTTAATATTTTATTGGAATTAACCTGAGCCAGTAAAGAGGATTACAATTTCTTTCCATAAATATAGTGTTATTACAGGGTGAGGTAGCATGTTACATGAATATTAAGTACTTTATGAACATTGTCATGAAGCCAAAAAAAGAGTAAAGTAATTATATTTTAAATAGTAGTACTGTTCTTATAATAATTAAATTTGAATAACAGTAAAAGAATATTTTGAGAAGATTTAAATCAGAATTTTGTTGCATTTTCAAAACTAAAAAGCCATGTGATTGAAATGAAAATCCTGATTTAGCTTCTATGCATCCAACTTCACCAGAACTTTCCCAAGGGAAAAATAAACCAGGAACAAATCTGGAGAAAAGGAGAAAGCTAAAAACCCTAGATCTGGTGGAGAAGCTGGTATCTCCTTTGTCTACAATTAGCATTATTTGCCTTGATTGGGGCAGACCAGGGAGTAAAGAAATAAAACTGAATTGCCAAGTCACATAATTGTTTTACGTTTTGGTCATGCTCTCTATGGATTGGGGGTAAATCCAAACTCATTTGTATCTTCCTGTAGTTAACTACTACTTTTTACAATTATTTTACAATTTGGTGTCTTCTCAAGATCTATAAAAAGAAAAACGTGAATACTTAAAATTAAGAATAATAAAAGGCAAAACATAAAACTGCTAGCTACTTTTCACACCATTAATGTCTGAGAACATACCTGATTAAATATGAATAATGCAATAGCACCAAACTTTGCTTCATTTTAAGGAATGTAGCATAACATCTCCTTGAAAATGCTTGAAACAAAGGACATACCTTGGTCCTACAATGTATGCTAAGCATTTCTACATATTTTGTAAAGTCAGCTACTGTGCATATGTGCACCAGAGCATCCCCTGCTTTTACAGGATAAGCTGCAATGAGCACTTAGGGCTAGGGGATAAGGTTGGGCCTTGAGGCTGGGGGAAGTATTATGACAAAATCTGAACACTCTGCAATAAAATTGGTCAGTTACATGTGCTGAGTTAGTTTTAAAGGGGTACCCCCTATTAAAGGGGTACTCCTCAACTCTGCCTCTATTATCAAAGCTTTTTGCTTGGGTTTAAGTGTGTTGTCATCGACTGTGTTTCATATTTTTCTTCTCAAACTAACATTTTCAGAAGTTTCCACAAATGATGTTCTTTTAAAGTTTCATTCATACTAGGACTTTGAGATAGTGCTATTAAACTGATTCTAAAGAAAATCATTACAACTGCACGCTGACTGTGCTAGAAAATTCAGTCCCCAAATAAGTGACATCAGCATAAGAATATTGTAGCTGATGAAACTCAGAAGCAAGAATACTGGTAGGACTTGGAATGGGAAAGTCCTTGAAAAGGCAAGAGTAAGCTGTTAAAAGGAAGTATGTGTCTGGGTCTAAGTAAACTGGGAAAAAGAGAAAGGCCTACAGCTATAGTTGCCTGAATTTGAGATGGGATAGGAAACCAAGGGGACAATGATAGTGTTTCAGGGGAAATAGGGTATAAAAAGAAGGGGAAGGAAAAGAAAATGATTGAGGAATAGAAAAAATGGGATATGAAAAACTTTGGATTCCACTGGTCTTGCATTTCAATTTATTTTATTTAAGGATATTTTTTTCTATAATTTTTCAACTCCAGAGAGACGCTCTTATTTCATTAAACGAAGTTTTAAGATTGGTTCTGAACATAGCAGCTATAGTGAAATACATTTTGAAATGGTTGAGAACACACAGAGGAAATGAAACATTATTCCTTTTCTTATTCTGAAATCCTAGGATCTTTTTATTCAAAGATATTTTGACAGATGCATGAAGATATCATTATTAATATTCCTTGCACCCCTGCAAATGGCAGTGCTGCCCTATTACTCACAATTGGCTGAATAGAAAAGAGAAAAAAGAGAAAAAGAAAATCATAAGAGTAATGGCTGAAAAGAACAAGAAAGAAAATTTTCCCCGGTCCTCTACTTTTACAGATGAGGAAACTGGGGTCCAGAGAGGATAAAGTGACATAATCAAAAACACATAGTAAATAGCAAAAACAACAACAACAACAACAACAACAACAACAACAACAACAACAAAAAGAATCAAACCCAAGTCATTTGGCTACATATCCATTTCTTTTTGATACTATCACCTCAATCTGTGGTCTCAAAATCAAATTTCCTATTTAAGTATATACTAGCAATCTTTTGCATCATTAACTAATCTTGTGTAACCCAAGCCTAAAGAATTTGCATAAGACTTTGGTGCAGGGAATGATTACTTGCTGCTGTCAGCCTATGAGGAGTATAGTTGGCAGAAGAGCATGGAAAAAGAGCAGCATTTCTTTTTCCTTCCTGAAAACAGAGATGGGGGAGGGGGATGGTTAGAGACAGAGAGACAGAGAGAGAAACAGAGAAAGAGACAGAGAGAGAGAGAGATCTTTATGAAATGGTAGATATGTCCTTGATTTGAGGACTTGATATTGATTTGGAATTGATTCCTCAACAAGTCCTTGATTTCCAGATTATTTCTCTTTATCCATGACGTTTCTCCCCATAGAGGGAAAATTTACAACTTTCCTGTCCCAAACTCCTATGCCCAACTCATTTCTCATGCAGGCACAAAATGGCAACTAATCATTGTTTCTACCATCAAGGTGAGTTTTATGAAGATGCTTCAGGCTTGAACCTAAGGTTATATTTGTCTTCACAAATATTTGTTGATCTGATAATAAATTCACCGGAGTCAAAGGACAAAGAGGTGTATAATATGACTAGGGGAAGAGAGCTGAAAAATAGTTCAAAGCAGCTTATTGGTCTTGGGTCTGAACACTGATTTCAGTGACCTATGAGGTAATTTTGTCTTCTTCTTTTCAACTTTATGTGCCAACATTTCCTTTGAATTGTTGGGGGGGAAACATCTCTAGTATGCAAGAGAAAAGACATTTGTCCACAAGTCTATAATCTACTTAGAATTTGAAACAAAAGCTTACCTAAAAACCTGCAAGCTTTATAAAATTTCTTACATTTCCTTAACATTTTTGACCGACACAGAGGTTTTTTACATTGCTTTGTAAAATTTTGTGTTCAGGAAATTATGCTTGTTGGATATTTTCTAGGATTTTGTGAGAATTAATGGCTTCACATTGATAAATTCCTTTAAGATGCTTTGTTGAAGGTTTTATACCACCATATTGTTTTGCATTATTATCAGGAAGCATCTTGAAGATGAAAAGTGCTAGGTACTTCAAATATCTTTATGTATTTACACTCTCTTTTATTCCTGAATTATAATACTCAGAAAATATCTTAATTATGACTCTTTAGACATACAAAACCTTGAAATCTAGAACTTCTACAGGTATGATTCTTTGCTGAAGCAGATAATGTTAACCCTACCTCTTCCTTACTTTGGTGAGGGAGAATAGAATTGTTACCCCATTTGTCACCAAAGTTGTCTTACAAATTATTTCGCATGAGTGTTTAACAATGTAACATCGTTTTATGAGTGACCTGATAAAATACATTTTCAATATTTCATGTTCTGAAGGTGAGACTGAGTCCTGCTGATAATAGTAATTGCTGGTGCCTTAAAAGAGTATGCAGGAAGACCACAGGCTCAGAAATGAAGCCCATACTTTGCGTCACAGGCATCTTAGATGCATTATCTGGCCATCTTATTTAACTCTAATTTACCTTCAACTCCATTGTCAGGCTGTGAACTCGGTTGCTTGTTAAATTTGTATTTTTCAAATAGATGTTTAGTTAATTGGTGAAAATACCATTTTCCATAAGTATCATTATTAACTCAAGGAGGCGGTGAGAGATATCACTTTACTCATGAAGGCAGATGGAAAGAAACTGCTATCTTATGAGAAGATCCCAAATAGATTAAGTAGACTGTACATAATACTTGCTCTAATGTTAACCATTGAAGTATGATGATTTCAATTATCTCACTGCCTGTCTTGCCTAAACAGTGTTTACCATCATATCTCTTCTGTTCAGTGAGATGCCTTGACACACAGACCAATAACTTTCCCCTTTGAGTCACATCCTAGATGAATAGCATTTTTAGGTCAGGTTGCATTTGACCTGTAAGCCACAAGAGCTATCTAAAGCTTTTGGGAAATAATGAAAATGACCTGAAAATGTTTTGAAAATTGCTGTCATATTCTGAACTTTCACCTTCTAGAAATCCATTTATTGAGAAAGCAAGACAATGCAACTCCACATTTCATATGGTTCTCAAAATACTTAAATGTATAATATGTGATCTATTAGAAAGAACATTGATCTGGGAGCCAGGGGACCTGGGTTCTAGCCTTGGCTAAAGCCTTATAAGTCTGGGCAAAATTCTAAGCTACTTTTTGCCTCAATTTCCTGCTTTGACAAATAAGGAAGCTGAATTAAATGATCTCTCAGGTTCCTCTCAGCTCTGAAAGTCTTTATGGTGCCATTTTTACAATTCTGCTTAGCTTTTCAATTGAGAGCCTATTTAATTGGCATAATGAAAGGTCCTGAATTCTGTGGCACAGTTTCTGATGAAGTTAAACTGAAGGAATTAATGTATCCATCTAGGCACCATCAACCTGACTTAGGAAAAAATAACTTTTCCCATGAGCCAAGTTTTTTTCCTTTTCACATTATCTGGGTTATACAGTGGCAAGAGAAGCAGCCAGCAGCAGGAGTTTCATCTGGTGGCTGCTTTTCACTATGGTGCTGATTTCATGATTCAAACTTTGATTCAAAAAAATCCATGTTAAGCTGCTCTTCTGTCTCCTATTAGCCTTTGTCATCTGAAAAATTTACTTCTTGATATGCATGACTGGTTGATCTCACTTCTTTACTGTGAATAATGTCAATTATGATCAGGGGCCCCTTAACTTTCCTCTTGTCATTTGGAGCATGATCTTTTTCTTTTGCATTCTTTTCTTTTGTATTGGGTCTATTTCATGGGCTTTAATTTTATAATAAGGAATATATAGTGGTAATATTTTATTTGATACTCTACGGAAAGAAAAATTGATCCTGCTATTTTCTTGCAATGGATATGGCAATGCTGCCATATGTAAGGTATATATATATAAATATATATATATATATATTATATACATACATACATACATACACACATATATACATACATAAGATTTTTGCTTGTTGGAATAGCAAGCTATATCAATCTCACTTTTCCCACTTCTATTCAAGGATGGCCCCATTAGAATAAATTCTTCTTTCCTTTTATACATTTCCAATGTATGGATTGTCACTGTAATCTAATTTACAAATTGAGGAAATAAATTTTATTTTTAAGGATCAATTTGTATTTACTGAAATCTGAATCTCCTAAACATATTCCAGAATAAGTTAGCAAGTGATGGGAAATTACCAACATCCAGTCGGAATGACTCTTCACTAGCTAACCCCAACTTTTCTGTGACCAATTAAAAGAGAGCCTTCACATGTAACCTTTTGCATTCTTGTGAACAGAATGATTTTTGTTTGTTCATCTGTGTTTAGACATGATAAATAAATTTGAATATATAGATGAGGAGGTAAATAAGTGTTAGAAGTTGATAATTAAAGAAAAGATTGGAGGAAGAGGTAAATATGGATTGCAAAAGAGTACTGGATTTGAGTCCCATCACTGAGGTTCAAATGCTGGAGTGCAGTTATGGGTAACAATATCATTGCTGTAGCATGGTATATCTCTCCAGTTGTGGTCCTGACTTATCTGGGTACCTTCAGACTAGAACATGTGAATTATGTGCATTGTTCCTTTATCCTAGAGATTGGTTCTGGCAAGGTCATAATCCTGCTGCTCCCCTTTGTCTACATTTTTCCTGATTGTCACATGTTTTTCTTGGCAAATGGAAAAGGGTTTCTGCTGGACAAGGCTAAACAGTTTAGTTTAAAAAGTTATTTGTGAAGACCAATTTTCTCCTGCGATGAGCAATGACTTAGTAATATGCAAACTTTTATAATTCGTGTCACTTCCTTACATACTGAGGAAAGAAGCACTCTATTTCAATAAAGAGAAAAGTGAAGGTATCAAGACTGAGCTGCTAAACATGTGAGGCAGTGGCCATCCAAAAAATGTGATGAAGGACATGGAGAAGGAACTGGACGCTCCAGCTCCTAAGTAATCCAGCAGTCCTTATCTATCAATTTTAGCTGCATGAATTGGCATGAATACTTCTCTACCATTCCCTTGAAGTCTCAGAGTATGCCTGATGTCATTTTCCTATAGGTCAATGGTGGGTATTTCTTTCAGAATATACTTATCAAGGTGAAGATCATGCCAAAGATTGAAGAAAGTCTTGGTTTTTTTTTTTGTTTTTTTTTGTTTTTTTTTGTAGCAAACCCACGTGATTTCAAAGGAAGAATGCTGCAGATCATCAATGGAATCTTACAGGTTGAAAAAATGTATACAAATAACATTTCTCAGGACAATCTGAGAGAGGGAGGCAATAGATTTTGATGACTGTTCCTGTCTACAGTTCAATAGATGGGTTGGGACAAACACCAATGGGATGGAAAAATAGGAACACTCACCAATACTTTCATCTATATGAATGAGAGCACTATGCGATGTCTGTGACTTTTAAGGTCTTGGGCACAAAATGATTTCTTCAACTTTCAGGGTCAAGCAATACTGCTCCTCTAGGTCCATATGGAGAGCTCTATGTTCAGCATTTCCATCTTACCATAGATACCTGAAGCTGTAATATTTCCCTTGAGACCGTGTAGAAGTTTCATAGGATTATAAGGTTTATAAATTTAAAGCTAGACAGGAGCTTAGTGGTTATCTAGTCAAATCTTTTCTCTTTATTGATGAGGAAAATGGAACCAAAGAGAAGTAAAGTGATTTGCCTAAGGTCACATAAGGAGTAAATTCCAGAGCCAGGACTCAAACCCAGGTCTTCTGATTTCAAATCAGAACTCTTTACACTGTATGGTGTTGGCTCAATTTTTATTTATTTTTATTTTCAATTTAATTTTTTTATTTTCCCCCAATTACACGTAAGAAACAATTCTAACAGTCTTTTTTTTTTTTTTCAAATTTTGAGCACCAAATTTTCTTTCTTCCCTTCCTCCATTCCCTCCCGCTCCCATTGAGAAGGCAGGCAATTTGATATAGGTTATACAGGTATAGTCATGCAAAACATATTTCCATATAAGTCATACTGTGAAAGAAAACAGAGACAAAAACAAAAACAAACAAATAAATAAATAAATGAAGTAAAGAAAAGGCATATTTGATCTGCATTCAGGCTCCACCAGTTCTTTTCTCTGTAGATGGGCAGCACCTTTCATCATAGGTCCTTCAGAATTGCCTTAGATCATCATATTGCTGAGAATAGTTAAGTTATTCACAGTATATCATCATATAATATTGCTGTTACTGTGTACAATGTTCTCCTGGTTCTTCTCATTTCACTTTGTATCAGTTCGTGTAAGCCTTTCCAGGTTTTTCTGAGAGCATCCTGCTTGTCATTTCTCACAACACAAGAGCATTCCATCGCACTCATATACAACTTGTTTAGACATTCCTTGGTTGATGGGCATCCCCTCAATTTCCAATGCTTTGATGCCACTGAAAGAGCTACTATAAATATTTTTTTACATTTTTTTTAATCTCTTTGCAATATAGACCTAGTCATGGTATTGCTTGGTCAAAGAGTTTGCATGTTTTATTGCCCTTTGGGCATAGTTCCAAATTGCTCTCCAATATACAACTTTACCAACAGTGCATTGTTTTAATTTTCCCACATCCCCTCCAACATTTATTATTTTATTTTTCTGTCATATTAGTAGATATGATGAGTATGGGATCATAACTCAGAGTTGTTTTAATTTGCATTTTTCTAAACAATAGTAATTCAGAGCATTTTTTTTCACACGTGGCTCCATTTTTAAAAATAATATTTTTTTGAATTATATATAAAATAATTTTTAACATTCATCTTTAAAAAAATTTAAGTTCCAAATCTCCCTGCATCCCTCACCTCTTCCCTCATTGAGAAGTCAAGCAATTTGATATAGGTTAAACATGTACAGTCATGTAACATATATTTCCATATTAGTCATGTTATGAAAGAAAAAAACCTAAACACACAAAGAAAGAAAGAAAAAAAATGCTTCAATCTACATTCAGACTCCATCACTTCTTTTTCTGGAGGTCGATAGCATTTCTCATCATGAGTCCTTTATAATTGTTTTGTTTCACTGTATTCCTGAGAATAGTTAAGTCATTCACAGTTGATCATTGTACATTATCCCTATTACTGTGTACAATGTTCTTCTGATTCTGCTCATTTCACTTTGCATCAGTTCATAGAAGTCTTTCAAAGATTTTTTTTTTGCTCATCATTTCTTATAGCAAAATACTATTCCATAAAAATCATGTACCACAACCTGTTTAGCCATTCCCCAATTGATGGGTATCCTCTCACTTCCCAGTTCTTTGCCACCACAAAAAGATACATACATACATACATATACACACACACATATATGTATGTGTGTATATGTATATAGAGGTCCCTTTCCTTTTCTTCCATCTTTTTGAGATACACACCTAGAAGTGGGTCAAAGGGTATGCATAGTTTTATAGCCCTTTGTGCATAAACTTTGGCTCCATTTAGGAAAAAGTAGTAATGCAATTTGAATGAGTGTTTGCATCCTTTTGTTAGTCCCTTGTACCATCTGTGTTCATGTATGTCCCATTGGTTTAAAAAAGAGGATCTCAGAGTTTGAAAAGGATCTTAGAGGCCACTGAGTTTAACCTCTTGCTCAATGTAAGACTCTCCTCTGCAACTTTTCTGATACATGATTATTCAACTTCTTTGATAGAGAGATCAGATCACTACCTTAAAAGTCAACCCTTTCTATTTGGACCTTTTTTCCTTCCATCAAACTTAAGTTGGCCTCTCTGTAACACCTGGCAGCTAAGTGGTACAGTAGATAGAGTGCTGGGCCTGGTACCATTAAGACCCGAGTTCAAATATGGCCTCAGATCCTTTTTAGCTGTGTGATCCTGGGCAAGTCATTTAATCTCTCTCTGCCTTAATTTCCTGATCTATAAAAGTAGGGTAATAATAGTACCTACCTCCCAGGGTTGTTGTGAAGATCAGATGAAATAATAATTGTAAAATGCTTAGCACAGTGCTTGGTACATAGTACTATATAAATAAGTGTTAGTAATAATAATAATAATAATAACCATTATTATTATTAGCATGTTCTCACTTTGCCTTCTGGTGCTAAGCAGAACCCATCTAACACCTTCACATAACTGTTAAGCCCCAACACATTGACCCTATCCTTTACTTGGAATTCTGATCACTTCTTTAGTTCTATATTTTACATTTATCCTGATATTCCATCTTTTTTTTTAATATATTGTTTCAGCCTATTGAGATATTTTGGAACACTGGTTATCATATAGTATATTTTTCTATTACTCCCAGCCTTCCATCAACTCTAAATTCTACCTTCACCAAAGTTGTTAATACTAAATGTGGCACAGGAAAAGGTCAAGTTCTAAGCCCTTTATAAAACTTAAAGCTATGCACAGACACAAATATATATAAGAAAACTGACATGAGAACAGCCTTCAGATGGGAGAGCAGAAGTTTTTTCATAGACTGTGGTGGAAGTTTTGGGAAAAATGCAGAAGAGAGAATTAGAAGAGGAGAAAGGAAAGGTAGATATTATCCCATAGCAGAAGTATGTCCATGGCAGTCAGTATCTGCCCTATCTTGAGGTTCCCTGGGACGAGTTGGAGAGGTGTGTAATTGTGTTTTTACCTTCATTGCTCACTTTAGCAACAGGAATGCTGACAGAGACAAAGCAGTCATGAAGAACTGACTTACTTACTTTTGTATTTTTAAAAGTTCTATAAAGAATACATTTAGTAGATTTCACATTATTTCTCATAAACATTCATAACTTACCCTGTCCTTTTGTTGCCTGGTGTACCTTTGTTTGTGGCTTGAGGGAATAAAAGGAGTCACTCAAAAGAGAGGGACCTTTCCAAGAGCAGTGTTGGGAGTTTACCCCAATTCATTATGCTTTCTAATGAAAGGCTTAAGCATGAGTCGTTTCATAGCTACACTTGCAGGTGCAGAATTGCTACAAATATGGATCATATGTATAAATCTGCCCTACACTTTCACTGAAGCTAAAGCTGCCATTTTTCAGCATTCATTCATTTCATCCATTCTTACTTTTTGAGAACAAGCAGAACAAGGCTCTTCTCATACAGGCTGTTAATCTATAGAAAGAATATGTCCAGTTCTTATGTTCCTCGTATGTTATGATTTCTAGATCCTTCACAATCCTGGTTACTGTTTCCTGGTTTGATCCACTTGTCAATCTCTCATTAAACATTACTCTTTGGTGCAGAAGAACAGGTACTGATAATTGGAGGAAACAATAAAGGTAGGAGTATGAAATGGGTAGCCTAAGGCATGTATCCTGTTGGTTAGATTCTGTTTCGGAATGAAATTAGATACTTCATAGTTCATGCAACAGTTAACAAAAAGAAGTTTATTTAGCCATAGAATACAAAGGATATCCAAAAAGGATACTAAAATATTTAGCTTGGGTAGACATGGCCACTCTTATACATATGGAATCATGTCGGGGGAGTATGACAAGGTATAATGACTTATTCTGCACTGGAACATCTGCCAAACATAAAGAACTGTACTCCAGATGAGCAGGCCTTTTTATGCTCTTAAGTGACCAAAAAGCCACTTCAATATAGCCAGAAGCTATCAGGAAGCTCTATCAAGGGAAGCCCAGCTTGTGCCTTAGCCCACCAGCCAATGAAATTCTGGGGACAGCTTTATCGCATTTCAGAGAAAAAACTAACTTAACCCACATGGTGTGTGTGTGTATGTGTGTGTGTGTGTGTGTGTGTAATACTCACAGATAATAGTCATATCAAAGGGTAAGTACCATAGTATTAACTTGATTCCTGGGTTGACTGATGCCTCTCTGTCTTGGTTTTAGGTTTGGGTCTCATTCTCTGCATCTCCCTTGTCAGCCACTCTGACTTATCCCCATAGTGTCCCTCCAACGTGACTTTTAGAAAGATCAGAACTTTTCTTGATCATAGGAGACCCTCTAAGTTATACCCCGAATAATTTTCAAGAGCAAATGATACTCTAGTTGCCATAAAACCTATTTAGTATAGATTATTACTAACCTTGATTTGAAATTATTTCTATGTGCATGTTACATTGGAGAGAGATTCAGCGTAGGAGTCAAGAACAAGTGGGTTCAAGTCCTACATCTCTGACATACTACTTGTGTGATCCTGGAGAAGTCACTTAATGTCTTATTTGTATAGCAGGTATTGACCTTCATAAGTGAAGGGAGTTTTCTCATTTGGAGTTCCCAGAAGCTCAGTGGTACAGTGGATAGAGTACCCAGCCTGGATTCATTAAGAATCCTCTTCTTTGAGTTCATATCCCACCTCAGACACTTACTAGCTGTGTGTGAACCTGGGCAAGTTTCTTAATCCTGTTTACCTCAGTTCTTCACCTGTAAAATGAACTGGAGAAGGACATAGCTAATCACTGCAGTATCCATGCCAAGAAAACTCCAAATGGGGTCACAGAGAGTTGGTGATGACTGAAAAACGAGTCAACAACAACAAACACAACAGTAAAATCACAGATCTGTGATTAAAAAAAACAAAACAAAACAAATTCATGCCTCCTAAAGAATAGGAGTCTGTCACTCTACCCTTTGAGTTCCCCAGTTGCACTCATATTTAATGGAGAGGAAGGAACCTTTTCTTGGACCATAAAATGACTGCAAATGGAACATTTAATTAAACCTTGCTAATAAGACATACTATGAAACCTCATGAAGTAAAATAATTCCTCAATCCTCATAAACCAATTAATAACAATCCCCCCATAGACTCCTTCACCAGTGGGGGGAGAAAAGGAAACTGTTGGAATGAGAGGATAAGGAACTATGCTGGAACATCCTCCGAGATATCTGTGCCTCTTCAGTTGTCATTGGGTAATGCTGGAGATCTCATTCATAGCCAGCTCCTCCTGAATTATAAGCTGCCTCAGCTCTTCTTCCTCCTCCATATTTCCATCCACAATTCATTCTGAGTCAATTAGAGCCCAAACAAAGATCAAGTAGGGCTTGGCCTGGAACCTAGAATGAATGTAAATAGCAATTGTTTTGGTTTTGGCCAGAAACCCTGAGGGTCTTCCACTCCCAGGTCATTTTTTTTTTGGACAAAATAAAAAGGCCATTCTCTGCCTCATTTCTTATTAAGCTTTAATCACTGAGTGGGCATTGCCTCAGTTAAACTAGGTCCTGTTAAAGACCTTAGCTTGAAAAAGCCAAGGTCCTCCCCTGCATCCTCTGGAGGAGAAAATGAGGCTGGTGACTTTGCATAGCCCTCCCTCATTTAAATCCTATTCACTTGCACGTGCTGGCATCACCTCCCTCATGTCTTGGTCCTTTTTGAGGACAAACAGCAATCCATCCTCCACTCAGAGAGGCTTGCTGAGAAAACAACCTGTCTTCTTTTATTGCTGAAGCAATACCTTTATAGCCATCAGATCACTTGGTGCCTCTGCCTTTCCTTGCCTCAGGCTGCTTCCCTGCTATCTATTGAAGTTTTGCCCTACTTCTTCCTGCTGCTTTAGGAAAATGCTCTTTTAGCTTTAGACCTCCCAGGCTACATGCCTGGAGGCTATTACTACTGCTCTTTTTATAATTACTTCTTTCAAAGACTACTAGACCAAGCTTCTGAAGGCTATTCATCACATTTTTAGTCATTCTTTTTTTCTTTTTTTTAACCTGCCTTACAGCTCCACCTAGGTGATGCTCTAAACACTCTTGTTACTGTAAGACACTTTCTTATTGCTCTCCATAGAGGGTGATGAGCCCTGATTCCTATTTGGGTTAGAGTGAATGATTTTCTTTTCCCTTTTCTGCACCTTAAGGATAGGAAAAATTTATCTTCCCATTGTCTGAGTCTCTTCCTTTATCTGAGACTCAGGATAAACAAATGTACTCTCCTTTTCAACTCCCAGAGTAGCCTACCATGCAAATGTTTCTGAAGCTTTGATAAGTCTTAGAATCATGGTTGGAGAGATGGTAGACAAATAAGGAGTCTTGTGCTGGCATTTCATTATTATAGTAAAGTCTTTTTTCTCCTTTACACAAAAACTACAGTAGTTTTCCAAACATCACACTGTTTTACATCATACTCCAGGTTGGATTAGCAGTCAGCTAAACTTTCTAGGGCTTTTCTTACATGAATTGCTAAGTCAATTCCTTCCATCCTTTATTTGTGTAGTTACTATTTGGAAAGGAAGTGGGACTTCACATTCATGTCTATTGAATATTCTTTCATTAGTTTAGGCTAATCTTTCTAGCCTGAGATATTTTTGACTTTTGTTACTATCTCTTCTAGCTTTATGTTACTTACATATTTGATAAATATGTAAGTGTGTGAGAAATGCTAACAGTTTGGTTCACACAGAATTGATAAGAAAACAGGACAAGGGGAGATTGGTTTATTGTTTTACACAAATATATAAACAAGATGAGGGGGAGATTGGTTTTCACAGACTCTATAGAAACAATAGATATTGCATTACAAACACAGATGTTAAATGGGACATGCAGGGGGCGGAGCTAAGATGGCAGAGGGAAAGCAGTGACGGTCTTTTGTTCTCTCCCAAAGCCCTCCAAATACTTAAAAAAATGGCTCTAAACAAATTCTAAAGCAGCAGAACCCACAAAAAGACAGAGTGAAACAGATTTCCAGCCAAAGATAGCCTGGATGGTTGATCGGGAAGATATATCGCGCCAGGCAGGGGGAAGAGCGCAGTTTGGTGTGGGCGGGCAGGCCGCAGTGACCCTGGAGCAGGCCTCAGAGGACTGAATCGCGGGCAACTGTGGCGGTTTCCAGACTTCTCAACCCCTGAACGCCAAAGACAACTTAGAAGGTCAGTGGGAAAAGTCTGTGACTGCGGTGAGAGAGGAGCTAGGTCTCAGCCACAAGTCTCGAGCATGGCCCGGGGCCGCAGCTTTTTCCTAAGCTTCTGGCCCGCAGACTGAGGGGAAATCAAGAGGCTGATCAGAGGGGTATTTCAGGGATGTCTTTGCCAGTGCTGAGGCAGGAATCTCTTGCTTTACTGGTGCTTGGATCTGGGTCACAGTTCTGAGGGGCGGTCCTGGGGCAAGGAGGGATGCTGGCCTGGTGAAGCTTGTTGTGGTGGTAGAGAGAAAACACCTCACCCCTTATCATACCACCTTGGAAGAACTGAAAATTTACAGGTCCCTAGAAGTACCTCTGAAAACAGCTGTACAAACCCCCGAAGCTTAGGACAGTACACTCTTCACATTGGAAGCAGACTTTTACCTTAACAAAGAGTTTAAAACTCAGGTAATTGGTCGGGATCATGAGTAAGCAGCACAAAAAGAGTCAGACTATAATATCTTACTTTGGTGACAAAGAAGATCAAAACGTACAACCAGAAGAAGACAACAAAGCCAAAGCTCCTACATCCAAAGCCTCCAAGAAAAATATGAATCAGTCCCAGGCCTTGGAAGAGCTCAAAAGCGATTTTGAGAAGCAAGTAAGAGAAGTAGAGGAAAAACTGAGAGTGATGCAAGAAAATCATGAAAATCAAGTCAACAGCTTGCTAAAGGAGACCCAAAAAAATACTGAAGAAAATAACACTTTAAAAAATAGCTTAACCCAAATGGCAAAAGAGGTCCAAAAAGCCAATAAGGAGAATGCCTTAAAAAGCAAAATTGGCCAAATGGAAAAGGAAGTCCAAAAGATTACTGAAGAAAATACTTCCTTAAAAATTAGAATAGAACGATTGGGAGCTAGTGACTTTATGAGCAATCGAGACACTGTAAAACAAATCCAAAAGAATGCAAAATTAGAAAACAATGTGAAATATCTCATTGGAAAAACAACTGATCTGGAAAATAGATCCAGGAGAGAGAATTTAAGAATTATTGGACTATCTGAAAGCCATGATCAAAAAAAGAGCCTAGACATCATCTTTCAAGAAATTATCCAGGAAAACTGTCCTGATATTTTAGAACCAGAGGGCAAAATAGAAATGGAAAGAATCTACCGATCTCCTCCTGAAAGAGATCCTCAAAGGAAAACTCCTAGGAATATTGTAGCCAAATTCCAGAGTTCCCAGGTCAAGGAGAAAATATTACAAGCAGCCAGAAAGAAACAATTCAAGTATTGTGGAAACACAATCAGAATAACACAAGATTTAGCTGCTTCTACATTAAGGGACCGCAAGGCATGGAATATGATATTCCAGAGGGCAAAGGAGATAGGATTACAGCCTACCCAGCAAAACTGAGTATAATCCTGCAGGGGAAAAAATGGTCATTCAGTGAAATAGAGAACTTTCAAGCATTCTTGAAGACTCGAGTGGAACATGAAGAGGTAAACAAGAAAGAGAAAATCATAAGAGACTTATTAAGTTGAACTGTTTACATTCCTGCATGGAAAGATGATATTTGTAACTCATGAGACCTTTGTCAGTATTAGGGTAGCTGGAGGGGAAAAAATCATATGTACATATATATAGATATAGATAGATAGATAGAGGGCACAGGTGAGTTGAAAATGAAGGGGTCATATCTGGAGAATAAAATTAAGGGGTGAGAAAGGAATATACTAGGAGAAGGAGAAAGGGAGAGGTAGAACAGGGTAAATTATCCCACAAAAAAAAATAAAAATAAAACAGAAAAGAAAAGGCTCTTACAGTGGAGGGGAAACGGGGGAAGGTGAGAGGGAAAGAGTGAATCTTATTCTCATAGAATTTGACTTAAGGAGGGAATAACATACACACTTAATTGGGTGTGGAAATCTGTCTTACCCTACAGGAAAATAGGAGGGGGGAAGGGGACGAGAGAGTAGGGGAAAGATAGAGAGGAGGGCAGATTGGGAAAGGGAGTAATCAGAAACAAATACTTCTGAGGAGGGACAGAGTCAAAAGAAAGAATAGAATAAATGGGTAGGCGGGATAGGATTAAGGGAAATAGAGTTAGTTTTTCACAGCATGTCTACTATGGAAGTGTTTTGCATAATGCCCATATATAACCTATATTTAGTTGCTTGCCTTATCAATGAGGGTGGGTGGGGAGGGAGGAAGGGAGAAAATTTGGAACCCAAAGTTTTAAAACACATGTTTAAAAAAAATGTTTCCACATGCAACTGGTATATAAGAAATACAGGAAATGGGGTACAGAAATCCATCCTGTCCTACAGAAAAATTGAAGGGGAAGGGGATGAGAGAAGGGGGAGAGAGATAGAAGGGAAGGCAGACTAGGGGAAGGGGTATTTAGAATGCATGCCATCTTGGGGTGGGGGGAGGGGCGAGATGGGGTGAAAATTTGGAACTAAAATCTTGTGGAAGTAAATGTTGAAAACAAAAAAAAAATAAAAATTACCACAAAAAAATCCAAAACAATTCAATCATTTAACACTATCATAGTTTCCAATAGTATTCACCAAACTCCATATCATAGGCATTCAAACCCAATGCTTATAACAATGTCCAATGTTCATAGAAAATATTGTTGTCTCTGAAGTATGTGGCATATATTTCATTTAATTGTCATAGAAGCTCTGTCAGATTAGTACTGTGGGTATCCTTTATCCCCATATTATAGACGAGGAAACTGAAGCTGAGTGGTCAAGGGACTGATGCATGGTCATCACTGTCAGAATGATGATTGAAACCAGGGGCTTTCTGGTTAATTTTGAAGTCTAACAAATTTTTCTCCATTCCCTTCATAAATTTCAGAGACTAAAAATATATTACATTCTAAAGCAATCGAACCAATTATTGAATGTTGAGAGATTTTCAGCCATCTTATTAGTTTTTACTAGGAGACAGGAAAAAAAATAAATGGGACATGCAGGAATGTTGGGACAAGTTGGGCGTTAAAGCCAAGTAATCCTATATAACCACTTACTCTGCTCCTGTATAGTTGTATGATTCCAATGAAGGAATACACCCAATTCTCGTGAGAATTGCTAAAAAAGGTATCTCTTCTCTCACTCCACAACTGTGATTTCATTATTACCCAGCTACCTCCTGTTAAGGAAATTCACTGAGCCCAGGCTCAGACTGAATTCTGAATTGAGTCTGGGGTTTTTTATAACAAGTGCATGCTGTATGTCTTCAAATATAATTAAAATGATGAATAGGACAGAATGAAGTACAGAATTCTTGCTCCTGCTCCTAGAATCTTCCCTCCAACTTTGATATTAATCCATTAAAACAACACTTTAGGGGGAATAATTATAGTATAATCATAATAATTTATCTAGAGAACTTTAAAATTTGCAAAGCACATTACATTTCATTTTCTTCTCTGAAGAACCATATATGCTAAGTATTACAGATATTATTGTCATATCTATTTTATAGATGAAGAAATTGAAACTGAAAGCTGTCAAATGACTTAACCATAGTCATGCTGCTATTCAGTGTCTGATGGAGGATTTGAACATGGGTATTCCTGACTCCAAGTCCAGTTTAGAACCCAGGACAATGGCATGAAGGGGAGAGATTTCATTCCTGGTAGCTTATAGTGCAAACCAACGAGCCAGATGTGATGAGGAAATACATTAAGGTAGTGACTGTGAGTGGAGAGAAGGCAATAATATGAAATATATTACCAAAATATAATCAAAAAATCTTGGCAACTGGTTGTATAATGGTGTGTGAGGGACTGAGGAGAGTAGAGGATTAGCACCAAATTGTGAGCCTGGGAAACTAGAAGAATGATCTCCCTGGAAATAGGGAAGTTCAGAGTAAGGCTGGATCTTCTATTTTTTTTTGGGGGGGGGGGGAAGATAATGAGTTCCATTCTGGACACATTTATTTTGAGGTTAATTGTGTGGAAGGGATGGAAGTTGGAGCTGAGGAAGGCAAGTGAAAAGGAATGGCATTGCCATCTTCAATTTTTGCAAATGAGAGGTATTTTGGACAGATGGTCTTTCAATTGTAGAAAGTTTTCCCCTACATTTTTTTTGTCGTTGCTGACAGTTTAAGTTGTGTGAACTTAAGCCATTTCATGTGCAAGAAATCCATTTTTTTCAGTTGTGATTATTTCCTTTTACCAATGCCATATGTATACAAATAAAATAAAATCTAAACCAAAACACTATTATTCTTATCAGAGTAGGCAAGATTATGGAAGGGAGAAGAGAGAAAGCATATAACCCTCCTCACTTCTGAGCCTCATTTTCTTCATCTGTAAAATAAGGATAATAACATGTAGTGATACTTCATAGGGATATCATATGATTCAGTCAAGCATTTATTAATGCTTTATTATTATCTTCATTTTGAAATTCATTTAGTAATGAAAAAGACATTGAACCAAACCCCTATTATGTGCCAGGCACTGTACTAAGTATTGGGAATACAAAAAAAGATAAACATTTTGGAGATTAATCTGAATTATGCCCAAAAAATTATTAAACTGCTTGTACTCTTTGACCCAGAAATACCACAACTAGGTGTGTTTCCAAAGATGATAAAGGAGGGGAAAAAAGACCTATATGTTCTAAAATATTTATAGCAGCTCTGTGGTAGAAAAAAACCTGCAAAGATAACGTTATTATATACTTAAAAGGAATAGATTTGCAATTTCATGTGCAATCATCTTTTTCCTCCCTTCTATTCTATGATGATATAGAAATACTTGTTTATTTAAGTTCAAAATAAAAAAAAAAAAAGAATCTCAGCTCTCAAGGAACTAACAGCCTAATGCAGGGGCTCAGCCAGACGCATCAAATGAGCTACCGTCTCACACCCATCAAATTGACAAATGATAAAAAGAAGTCAGAAAATTCAATATTGGCCAAGGACTAGATATGAATCAATTTACCAACTTCTGACAATATGGACATTTGTTTTCTTATTGTTTTATTATATTTGCCTGTTTGATGGATGGGAGTGGGTATAGCTTATCTGATCCTTATGATAACACCGTGAGGTTGACACTGTGAGGAAGACAGGGTATTATTATCTATATTTTATAGATGAGGAAACAGGTTCAGAGAGGTCATGTGACTTTTTCATGGTCACAGATATAGTGTGAGAGTTAAACCTATGTCTTCTGAATTACAGGAACTTTATCCAGCTCACCATATTTCCTTTCAACCTAGAAAATATTGCTAAGGATTTATGAAGTCCTGCATAAAACCAGTACAGCTTAGGGTAAAGGTCATGTTTTCATCACTATTACCAGTGGCAATTGGGGAATTCCAAAGAGAATGGTAGAGTTGGGAAGTGAACATATAGCTAAGAACATGCTGTCTGAGAATTTATATTTCTAAACTACAATTTAAGAAATGATAGACTTATGACCAGTGATGGAGTACACCCAATGAAAAGCTAATAAAAAACAAAAACAAACAAGCAAAAAACAAAAACAAAAACAAAAAAAACCCCACAGTGCCTGAAGTCTTGCAAATTTGAACAAGAGGGCTTTAAACTAAAAAAAAAAAATGGAGTGGGATAAAAACAGGTATTTGTCAAGCCTAATATCATAGAAAGTAGCAGGTACAACATAAGATTACATTCTTTCCATTGATTTCTATTAGTCAAAACTACACTTGAGGGCATCCCTGCACTTCCTGAAGTCATTTAATAGCACATAGAAGGGTTGGGATATGCATCAATGAAAGGAGAACACACCAATAAGGCTATAGACTAAACATTTAGAGCTGGAAGGGACCTTAAAGACCAACTAGGCCAGGGAGCAAACTATAGCCTGAGAGTCAAATCCTATCCTCTAGTTTGTTTTTGTATTGGAACGGAGAAATTCTTTTTATCTTTTTACATAAAGTTTATTTGAAAATGAAAAAAAAAATCACTCAGCTTGAGGGTAGGATTTGGTCCTTTCACAATAGTTTGTAGACCCCAGATGCCTCTCTAACCCCCTCACTTTAATAATGAAATTGAGGCCCAGAGATATTGAGGTGAAATTTGAACTTGAGTCTTCTAACTTTAAATAAGGTACTCTTTCCACAATATCATTGTGCCTCTCCATCTTTTAGAATACTGAAACCCCATTAATAGTTAAGTGACAGTCATGGTTGATACAGAGATGTGAAGTGATTTGCTCAGAGGACATATCACAATATAGAAAGAAATATAATTATAACTTATCCTCTGGATTCTGTCCTGATTATTAGAAGAAGAGTTCAGAGTTGACTATCAAAGCTCTCCGTGTTAAGGATCATGAACATGGATAAATAGCAATGACATGGTATTATTACTCATCTGGGCTCCAAATAAAAGATGCCAGACAGGTGTTTAGATCACTAGCTGAAACATAGTCCAACTTAGTTCAGCTTTTCTAGGTAAATAAATAATGATTTTCCCAAACACATAGGATCATCTAGATTTCCTGAAAGAAAAGGCAATTGTGGTAAAGTGGTAAATGTATTGTTTGCCGGCAAAACTATACTTTCCATGCAGAGACACAAAGCAGAACAGAAAATTTCCGAAGTGTTTCCTTCATCTTTTTTGCCTTTAAATTATATCTTGTCACTTTTCCATTTGTCTCTTCTCTCATTTAGAATTGGTAAGAATCTGGATCATCCAGAAGCTTGGCTGACTGATTTTGTCTCAGCTCAATTTTCCTTAGAAAATGTTCAGAATAGCAAATGAAAATGTGAAATAGAAGCAGAGGGTGAGTGTTCAATTACATTCTAGCTTTTCTGCTTATCCACAGGACATTTTGTTTCGGCAATTTCAACTTAATGACCCTAACTTGAGACCCTAGGAGAAGTAAAAGGGAGCATATTTTTTTAAAAAATTAAAAAAAACATAGAAGACATTTTGTTTAGTTAATCTTTTTTTTTTCCTGGCCTTACCAGAGGCATTGGCCATTCAGCTAACAGGGTATATTTAGAACAAAATGTAATAGAGAAATTAATTCTCTTTAGTGGTTTATATAGTATAAGAAAAGATTTGCAAAAGGCTTTCATGTCTGCTATTAATGCTGCCAATAGTGAATATGTAAGAAACTTAGATGTATTACAAAGACTCTGTTACTATATGGTGTACTTCATTCTGAGATGCAGGGGTTTTAGCTATTGAATTAATTTACTGTCATAGGTTTTCTACTTTACAATCATATCACTCAGTACTCCTCTTGCATTCAACTGGAGTTTTGGGAAACATCTGTCCATACTTCAGCAGGCACACTGTGGAGGAGAGATGGGAAGAAGTTGTTTCTTTCTCCTTAAGTAGAGCAGATGGAAAGAGTGTATAAGTTCTTGCTTACTGTGCATATCTATCTACTCCTTCCTCTGAACTGGATTTTGAATTGCAGTGACATAAATGATGGAGACTTAGGGGTGGGTTGTGTGTGGGGATTCTCATTATTTGGCACGTTGACTTTTTGGTCTATTTCCCTCCCCTGTTTCTCAGTTTTCTGCTCTTCCTTAACTTTATCCTTCTACACAGCTGTTAATTTCTGAGTAAAAAAAATCTAGATTCTAGTAAAAACTATGATACAGACCATCTGTGTGACATTGAACAACTACACTGAGTTTCAATTCCCTCAACTGTAACATAAGGAAATTGGACTTATAGTTCTAAATAAGTTTCTAATGCCAATTGCTGATAATGGTATGAAAGAGCTTAAAAATAGAAATAAATAGATAACTTAAAATTTTTTTTACTAATTTTTACTGATAAGTTTACTAATAACTAACTTTTACTAATAACTTTTAATTGTTATCATAATAATTTCTGGACATACTTCTATGCATCACCTAATGAACTTTCTTTTGTAACAAAGAAAAGCAATTAAGTAAATCCAACCAAAATGCATAAAAGCGTATACAACACTCTTTACCCACAGTCCTTTACATCTCCAAGGAAAAAAAGGAAATGTGTTTATCTCTTCTGAGGGGTCAAAATTTGTTATTGTAATTACATGGCATTAGGCCAGGGTTTAGTGTACTTTTTATATATACTACTACAATTACTGTGTATATTTTTCGATGAATGATCTTGTAAAAATTTCATTTGGATTTGGAATGAAATTACTCACACATATGCAGAACTCAGATCCTCATATATTTACCATGTCTCTTTCATCTTAGAATCCTCCTTCCAGCTCAGTTCTTCTGTTGGCAGCCCAAGACTCATAGAAAACAATAGTAAGGGTGATGCTTTCGTGTTATTGGTGTTCAGCAAGGCATCTTGAGGGAAAGACAAGAAGTGACATTCGCCAAGCATCTGTACCTGCATCTTGCTTCCAACCTTGGTGATGATAGCTTAGGAATATGAGTCTAAGAGTCCTAGGAATAGTAGTGACTTCCCAAAGTGCTGCTTCTTCCAGTCTGCACCCCCATAGCCATTATCAAGGAGAACAACTCCTTTAGAGAATGGATTCACCAACTTCTCTACTACCATCACCCCAAGAACTGTCAGAATAACACCAACACATCTTCCATACTACCAGCCCTGATTACAACACTTTGACCATCATCCAGGCAATTAACTTATGGAAATATTATCTGGTAATTGCTTCTGCGGGTGATGAAGCTCTCTTCTCTTCAGCAACCACAGTTACTGAAGATCCAAAAAAAAAAAAAGCTCACACCACTGCCAAATAGTCATACATCAGAAATAGATGTGGTTTTTTTTATTTTAATAGATATGTTTTTAACAGTGGGAAGAACTTAAACAAGATTATGATCTGCTTTGTTTCTGTAGGGATCATGGGGCCTTTCCATATGACTTGCAGCTGAATCCTCCCATTTGTATTGTCCAATGCCCAACCCTACTAAAAATGTGTACTACTAAAAACAAGGACTCTCTTGTTTTTATTCTTGTTGCCATAGTGCTTAGTAAAGTGCTTTGCACAAAGTAAGTGCTTTTTTCATTCATTCTTTATTCATTCCTGGTTTAAGTGGCATTTGATAGTTATTAGAAGAGCTTTCTACATACAGTACCTTGAACTCCTGGAAGATACCAAGTTAATTTAATAAATAAATCCTAAAAGGACAGTTATAATTCAACTCCTTATTCTGCAGATGAAGAAAGTGAGACCTAGAGATGGTTCATGTTTTCCACCAGGTCTCATAGCTACACATTACCAAAGTAAGGACAATAACTCAGGAGTCTCAGAAAGAATAGTTTCCAGTACATCAATTGTTGTCTCATGTTGTCATGACTTGTAGTAAGGAAACTCTCTTTTTGGCCATCACCACTTTCTTTTCAGTATCATGGAAATAAGTTACTTAGAACAATAATTATGAATGGAGGACCAGGAAGTATAATGGACATGATCTAAGAGTACTACTACTCTTTAGGGAGCAGTAGGCAGAGGGAGTGAGGAAATTCAACTTTAGCTAACTGAAGGGAAATTCAGTTCCAGGTTAAACTACTGAGGTCTCACTGGAGGATGATTCTGAACTTATTTTAGGACCATAGTGTTTTGTGTTCCTCATAATTCCATTTTTCTCCTCACATCAGATTGCTGCTGCTTTCTGGACTGGAAAACTTTTCTAATGCTGGATAACACAGGTTGCAGGGGCAGACCATTATGTCATTGTATCCTATTATTTTTATCTTATTCTGAATGATTTCCCAATTTTCAGTTCTGTCTGGTTCTCTCATATTATGGAAGATGAAACTCTCAAGGACACTGCTTTCCTTGAAAAGCATTTATGTGCCTTGTTTTTGGTGTCCAATGCACTCTATTGCTGAAAATGGAAAGTAGCGGTCCTGTGGTGCTTTCACTTTGTCCTTATGTATCCAGGGAGCTGGTATGTAATGAATTAGCTTCTGATTTTAAGAAACACAGGAAAGAATAATATAGTCTTTTTTCAAACTGTTATAAAACTCTTAGATTACTCAATGTGCCTACCATAGATCAAGTTTCTTCTTATTCTTTTTTTTTTCCATTTGAGGTTATGGACTGAAGCACATTTCAATTTATCTGTTGAGAAGTAGTTAGTTCAGCAATTTAAGCAAGTACTCATTTGTCAAGCCTCAAATTAATATATCTGGAACAACAACAACAACAACAACAAAAACAAAAACATGACTGCTTAAGAACTCATCCTCTCCCTCCATACCCATATACACAAACTTTCAAAAGGTTTTTAAAATCTTATCTAGTTTATAACTCAAAAAAAAAACAACTGGCTGTATTCCCATGATTATCTGAATGTTGTCATTGATTTCACTTTCAGTCTTAGAGATTGCTAGCATGGTGTGCATTTCTTATCTGGCCTCATCTGTCTTCTTTTTATCTTAAGAGCTGATTAATTGAAATGACTGGACATTCAGTAACACTTCCATGATATTTTTTTTTTCTGCTTATCTGCTTTTTGCTTGCCTGGTGTTATTTCTGTAAGAGAAAAAGAAATCCCTTTTCTTCTCCCCCCTCCTTCTCATTCTGTTTCTGATGGACATAATCAAAATTCTGCAGCTCCCTCTCCAGTGCTATGTTCTTTCCACGACATCTAGAGGCCAAAATTCATGTGAGCTATAATTAATCTTTCTTAGCAGCTATAAAGACCCCTCAGTGGAGCAGAGATAAGAATCACACTGTCTGCATACTTAAACTTAAAAAAAACATTGTACCACCAATCTACATTCACTACTGCGCTCAGTTTCATCTCATTATCCCATAGATGTGAAAGATGAGAGAGAGTTGAAGAGAAAGAAGCATTATGAAAGAAAAAAAAAGTCATAGGAACAAAATTGCATTTTTGTATTTAATGTGCAAGAATGTCAGATGCTAATTCCTACACAAATTGTAGAATAATATAATTAGTATGCCTGACATTTACTCCTGACAGTCAAAATCCTTCTGGTGATCAATAATGCAAATGTAAAGTGGCTAATTAAATTTCTTTTATTTTCTATCAAAATTCATAAGGTGAAAATCCATTTCATTGTCCCATATGTGTTCTCAAGCCCACTGTTCTGGCTTTAATTTTAATCTCCACATTCTCAGAAGACATGGGGGAAATTTTTACCTACATGAAGGATAATTGATATTGTTGCAATTTGGCTGGGAAGCAGTTTTCTGCATTCATTCAGTAGCTCTTGTAAAATAAATATCATACTCACCTAATTATTACAAATCTAATTAAAGGGATAATTCAAAGCTTCCTTTCCAAATATTTTTAACAATTTAAAAATGTACATTCTACATACATATGAATCAGAAATACAGATTGGAAATTCTGTAATCCCTAGATATTATTTTAACATCCTTTATTTAGAGCAAGAATCCTTTATTTATTTTGCTTTTTCATTTGTTACTTCTTCATTGGACTTCAGTCCACTTTTCCAAGATCTCTAATCATATTTATTACTATCCAAATCTAATCTAAAAGCAAATTCAAATCATTGTTGGACAACTACTAATTTTGTTGGTTATAAACGCTGTAAGATGATAAGCAGAGACTTTCTAGTTCCTCTGAAAACATAATTGAATTTTATTTACCCATACATAGCTTCAAGCATTTAAATAAATAGTTTTGTTTTTTAATGTATCTACTTGTGGTGTGATAAGTGGATTTTTTTTAAGTGTTAAATCCTTTGCATCCTTCTCCTTTTTTCCCTTCTTTATGTTCCTGGGACCATTTCCTACCTCCTGCTTTCTTCTTTCTTACAAACCCCTACTTTTTGCTTTGTTTTTGTAACTACTCTCCATTACACATGGATTCTTTCTATCCACCTTTCCTCCATAAAAGGGTACAGAGTTTGAACTTCTCACCTACTACCATGTTTGAAATTAGCATGTAATCCCACTTCAGATTTTTTACTGCTTGTAACTACGGGGAAAAAACTGGAATTTAGAATAACACCAGCAAGAATGCTCATGGTAGTTCTGGTATAGAGAAAGAAGGCATTGTTACAAAATTACAATATAGAAAGTAACCCCATGGGTACTGGCATTCAGGGCCCTCTGTAATTTGAATCCAAAATACCTTTCCTGTCTTTTCTCATACTACTCGCTTTCACATGATCACCCCTCTAAGAAAAGTGGATTGTTTTCCACCCTCTGCTCTTGTCCTGCCCTCTACCTATTCTGAATTTGCTTAGATTATTTCCACACTACTGAAATAGATTGTGCCCATCAGATCCTTTTCTTTTTTAAATTTATTTTTTTTTTAGTTTTCAACATTCACTTCCACAAGATTTTGAGTTCCAAATTTTCTCCCCATCTTATCCCTCCCTCCACCCCAAGATGGTGTGCATTCTGAATGCCCCTTCCTCTCATCTGCCCTCCTTTCTATCTCTCCCCCCTTCTCTTATCCCCTTCCCCTTCTATTTTCCTGTAGGGCAGGATAGATTTCTATACCCCATTGCCTGTATATCTCATTTCCCAGTTGCATGTGAAAACAATGTTTTAACACTTGTTTTTAAAACTCTGGGTTCCAAATTTTCTCCTTTCCTCCTTCCCCACCCACCCTCATTGAGAAGGCAAGAAACTCAATATAGGTTATACATATGTAGTCATGCAAAGCACTTCCATAGTAGTCATGTTGTGAAAAACTGACTGTATTTCCCTTCATCCTATCCCACCCCCCATTTCTTCTATTCTCTCTTTTGACCCTGCACCTCCTCAGAATTGTTTGCTTCTGATTACCCTCTCCTCCAATCTGCCCTTCTCTCTATCATCCACCTGCTCTCTTATCCCCTTCCCTCCTATCTTCCTGTAGGATAAGATAGATTTCCATACCCAATTGAGTGTGTATGTTATTCCCTCCTTAAGGACAAGAATCTGATGAGAATAAGATTCAGTCATTCCCTCTCATCTTCCCCCACTTCCCCTCCACTGTAACAGCTTTTCTTGTCTGTTTTATGTGAGATAATTTACCTCATTCCACTTCTCCCTTTCTCCTTCTCCCAGTGTAATCCTCTCTTACCCCTTAATTTTATTCTCCAGATATCACCCCTTCATCTTCAATTCACCCTGTACCCTCTATTTATCTATCTATACATATAATTTTTTTTTTCTCCATCTATCCTAGTAATGACAAAAGTCTTATAGGTTACAAATACCATCTTTCCATGTAGGAATGCAAACAGTTTAGCCTTATTAAGTCACTTATGATTTCTCTTTCCTGTTTATCTCTTCATGTTTTTCTTGAATCTTGTATTTGAAAGTCAAATTTTATATTCAGCTCTGGTCTTTTCATCAAGAATGCTTGAAAGTCCTCTATCTCACTGAATGAATTTTTCCCCTGAAGGATTATACTCAGTTTTGCTGGGTCAGTGATTCATGGTTGTAATCCTACCTCCTTTGACCTCCAGAATATTATGTTCCAAGCCCTGTGGCCTCTTAATGTAGAAGCTGCTAAATCTGGTGTTATCCTGATTGCATTTCCACAACACTTGAATTGTTTCTTTCTGGCTGCTTGCAATATTTTCTTCTTGACCTGGGAACTCTGGAATTTGGCCATAATATTCCTAGGAGTTTTCCTTTGGGGATCTCTTTCAGGAGGTGATTGGTGGATTCCTTCCATTTCTATTTTACCCTCTGGTTCTAGAATATCAGGGCAGTTTGCCTTGACAATTTCTTGAAAGATTATGTCTAGGCTGTTTTTGTGATGATGGCTTTAAGATAGTTCAATAATTTTTAAATTATCTCTCCTGGGTCTATTTTCCAGGTCAGTTATTTTTTCCAATGAGATATTTCAAATTGTCTTCTATTTTTTACATTCATTTGGTTTTGTTTTACAATGTCTTGATTTCTCATAAAGTCACTAGCTTCCATTTGCTCCATTCTAACTTTTAAGGAATTATTTTCTTCATTGAGCTTTTGAATTTCCTTTTCCTTCTGGCCAATTCTGCTTTTTAAGGCGTTCTTCTCATCATTGGCTTTTTGGACCTCTTTTGCCATTTATGTTAGGCTATTTTTTAAGGTGTTATTTTCTTCAGTATTTTTTCGGGTCTCTAGCAATCGATTGACTTGTTTTTCATTATTTTCTTGCATCACTCTCATTTCTCTTCCCAGTTTTTCCTCTCTTACTTGCTTCTAAAAATCTTTTTTGAGCTCTACCATGGCCTGAGACTGATTCACATTTTTCTTGGAGGCTTTGGATGCAGGAGAAGACTTTGTCTTCTGGTTTAATGTTTTGATCTTCTTTGTCACCAAAGAAAGATTCTCTGGTCTGACTTTTTTTGGCACATTTTGCTCATATTCCCAGCCAATTATTTGAGTTTTAAACTCTTTGTTAAGGTAGGGGTCTGCTTCCAGTGTGTAGAATGTACTGTTGTGCAGCTGTTTTCAGAGATACTTCTAGGGACCTGTAAATTTTCAGTTCTTCCAAGGTGCTATAATCAGGGACGAGGTGTTTACTCCTTTCCTAGCCTGGGCTCTGGTCTATGAGTGACCACAAGCACTCTTTTCTGCCTTGGAACTATGAGGAGGATTCCCTCTCCACTGCCACTATAAGTTCCACCATGCCAGAGCTCTTCCTTGCCCCAGGACCACCACCTAGAACTGTGATCCAGATCCAAGCTCAGGTAAAGCAAGATATTCCTGCCTTGGCACCAGCAAAGAGATCCCTGAAATTCCCCTCTGATCAGCCACTCTATTCCCCCTCCGTTTGTGGGCCAAGAGCTCCAGATTCAGTTACTGCACTGGGGCTGTGCTGAGCCTGGGGCTGGGACCAAGCTTCTCTCTTACCACAATCACAGACCTTTCCTACTGACCTTCTAAGTTCTCTTTGGCATTTGTGGGTTGAGAAATCTGGAAACCATGACAGCTGCCCATGATCCATTCCCCTGAGACCTGCTCCATGTTCGCTGAGGCCTGGTGTTTGCCTTTGAGTCCCACACTGAACTGTGCCCTTCTCCCAGCCTGGTGAATAGACCATTCCAATCAACCATCCAGGTCGTCTTAGGATGGAAATTTGTCTCACTCTGTCTTTTTGTGGGTTCTGCGGCTCTAGAATTTGTTTAGAGCTTTTTTTTTTAACAGGTATTTGAAGGGGTTTGGAGGAGAGCTCAAGCAAGTCACTGCTTTTACTCCGCCATCTTAGCTCCTCACCGCATCCTTTACTTGAACTTTTTACCTTCTTTAAAATTTTGAGTCAGATTCCACCTCCTCCATGAAACCTTCCTTTGACCACACCCAATTGCAAATGAGCTCCCTCATTTCAGAATTTCAATATCTCCATCTCAACATAGCCTTTGCATTTTGAGATAAATTTCTTTCCCTTGCACCATAGTTATTTGTGTGTATTTTTCCTCCATTAAATCAGGATCTGTTTAAAGCAGAATCTGTTTTGTATTTATAGTTGTATCCTGAGCACCTAGAATGGTTCTGTTCACATAATAAATGATTAATTTGGTTAGCTTAGTTGAGTTGAATTGAATCCCAGTTTTCAATAAAAATTGTAAATGGCCTAGTTTTTGCAAGATCTTTTTTATTCTTTTAACTCTTGCCCACAGAATTAACACTCCACTATAGGTTGAATTCCAATCCAGTTTTTCAGGCTTAGACCCTGAGGTACATTTGTGCTGGATTGTAACATGACCTTTCAGATTTTTAGATCTTTCTGGAAACTGTTTTCTACTCTTATACATGAGTGGAGCTATTTCTCTGTTTGAGTAAGATATTTTCCCATCTGACCTTACTATCTGGATATTTCAGATCTTAAGGATTTTTTTTTTTTGCCTTATCCATTGTACCTTCTTCTATCATGTATCAAGATGAGAAAGGGGATTTGTTCCTTTGACTATAGCAGTGATGTTATAACAAAAGCACTTGATAGAAAATATGTTCATTTTCTTACTTAAGTTTTATTTTTTTAATTAACAAAAATTCAACTTCTTTATTTCCCATACTTTCCTAATTAAGAAAGGAAAAACATCTTTTTACAAGCATGTATTGTCAATCAAAATGAATTCTTGCTTTGGACATCTCCAAAAATACATGTTTCAAACTGTACTCTATGTCCATTATCTCTTAACCAGGAGGTGGGTAGAATATTTCATCATGAGTCCTCTGGAATCATAATTGGTCATTCCTTTGATAAGGGTTCCTAGGTTTTTCAAAGTTGTTTTTCATTACAATGCTGTTGTCATTGTGTAAGCACTTTTGTTTCTGTTCACTTCATGCTGTACCAGTTCCTAAAAGAATTTCCAGTTTCTCTGAACTTTCCCCTTTTTCTGAACCTTTCTCTTCTCAGAAACTATCATCTTCATCTACAAATGATAATAATAACAACACTTACCTTCTATGTTTGTGAGTATAAAATGAAACATTAAATGAAAGCAGTTTGCCAACCTTAAAGCACTATATAAATGTTAGCTATTATGGTTATTACTTATTAATTTCTTAAAACAAAATAGTATTCCATGACATTTATATGTGTCCCTGCCATTCCCCAAGTAGTGGGTGCTCCTTCAGTTTTCAATTCTTTGTCATCACAAAAAAAGCTGCTATAAATATTTTGTACATCTTTACAGTTTGTCTTGCTTAGGATTATTCCCCCCCTTTTATCCTCCCCTTTCCCACCTGTTTCCTGGTTGAGTTGAATGTATATCTGTATCCAGATCTGCATGTGTTTTTTCCCTGAGAGTGAGCTTCAGGAATAACTGTTCCCTACCCCTACCTCTTGTTGACTTCTACTATAGAGTTCTACTTCCATATCCATGTGAGACAATTTTCTGATTTTTTTTGTTTCCCATTTTTTCTTCTCTCTCCCAGTCTATTCTTCTCCTCCCTTTTCATTCTTCCTTGTGAAACCATCAAAACAAAACAGTAATGCTCCCAGTATCTGTCTAATTAAACTCTATGAACCCTGATGATGAGATTAGAGTTCTTAGAGGACATATATATGATCTTCCCAAATTGTAATTTAAGTAACTTATCCTTAATTAGTCCCTTATGTTTGACTACTCATGTTTATCTTTTTGGGTTTCTCTTGATTTTTATATTTGTATTTCAACATTTCTGTGAGGTTTCTGGTCTTTTTTATTAGGAAGGCTTGGAAGTCCTTTATTTTATTAAAAATCTATTTTTCTCCCTCTATTATTATAATCAATTTTGCTGGGTAAGTTATTCTTGGTTGTAGGCCTATGTCCTTTGCCTTCTGGAATATTATACTACAAGATTTGTACCTTTATGACTGTGGTTGCTAAATCATAGGCAATCCTGACTGTCACTCCTCATTACTTGAATTCTTATTTCTGGTTACTTACTCTATTTTTTTTCTCTTGGAGTTGAAGGCTCTAAAGTTTGGTTATTATATTCCTGGCAATTTTCATTTCATGCTGTGACCAATGAATTCTCTCTATTTCTGTTCTGTTAGATTGAGCTTTTTCAGAGCAGAGACTGTTTCCCTCCTTTCTTTGTATTCCCTGGAACATATTAGGCATTTGATCCTAAATAAATGAAATGAGATTACTATGACTAACTTGATAAAGTCTCCAGTTCTAAGATTTCTGGGAAGTTTTATCATTTTTTTGAAATATGATGTCTAGGTCCTTTTTTGGGGGGGGAGGATTGCTTTCAGGTTCTCCAATGATTCTTTCATGTTCATTATTTTATATGAGCTATCTTACATTTTGTCCCATTTTTTTCTAGTCTTTTGACTTAAAAAATATTTGCCATCTCATGGAGTAAATTCTATTTGATCCATTCTAATTTTCATGGTGTTTGTCGCTGGAGTGAGATTTTTTTATCTCTGGTGCTGGGCTTTTCTAATTCTCAATCTTATAATTCTCATTTCTTTTCTACTTTTTTTCTAGTAATCTCATTTCATTTATTTTTTAAAAATTCTTGCTTTATCTTTTCCAGGAATTCTAGTTGAATTTGTGTCCAAGCTGTGTTTTTCTTTGATGATTTGCTTATGGATGTTTTGGAGTCAGTCATTCTGTTCTTCTGGCTCTGTTTGTTGAACTTCTCTGTCACCATATCATTTTTTTAACGGCATGATTTCTTTTGGCTTATTCTTCCAGCCTATTTTATGACTTTGGACTTTTTTTTTAATCAGGGCAGAGATCTGTGCACATTTGGAATGGTTTTGCTGCTACCTTTTTGGGAGTATTGAATTATTCCAGCATCTCAAAGAAAGCTAAGGCTAAAGTTCTGTAGGATTTTAGTGTTCCCAAAGTGGTCTGATCTAGGACAAAGTTTAATTTCTTCCCTTCTAGTTTGAGCTCTATAAGTTCCTGACCTGCATTTGGGTCTGAGCAAAAATTTGTGGACTTGCCCCTGTTGGAGTTCCAATAGACTGCTGCTAGACTGGGCCACTATCAGCCAGCTGGAAAGCTCTGCTGATTCAAAGCAATACACCTAGAGACTGCCATTAGTCTTGGATCTCACTCCTAAGTCAAGGTCCTCTGCTCCAGATCCCCCACCCTAGAACTATAACCAACTTTGTAATGAGAAACAGAGTTACCAATTGGCATCTGTACTTGAATACTACACAATTTGGAGCCTCTTTTTACTAGATGTTCCCTGGTACACAAGTTCTCCTGTGTTGTTGTGCTCTTTGAGGCCATTCTTTGGTAGAACTTTAGTTAATGTACCTTCAAAGCTATCTGTCTCCTTATGCTTACAGAGGCATTAAAAATGACTGTCATTTTTTCTTGGATTTCCCAACAAGCACTTGTTTTGGTACATCATTTTTTTTCCCCAAAGGGAAGTCTGAGGATGCTATTTCTGAATTCCAACCTCCTTGTAATGGACAGACAACTTTTAATATTTAGCAGTGTTGGATTTAGCTCCCTCACTTTTTTTTTTAACCAAGAAAGAAATATTCCAGGATTACTAGATTTAAGAGTTTCCTAATAAGTAACTCCAAGGCCAAGAGTTCCTGAATTCAAGAGTTAGAACACTGAATCTTCTAGATGGACAACATTTCCTAGTGCATCTTACTTCCTGAAGAAAGAACAAAAGTACACATGTTCTTAGAAAGCACCTTACTTATAGTGTGAAGCCAATGATTTATTTGGGCAATAAATATCAGATGAGAGAAAGTCTGGTTATTCAATCAATTGCCAAAGCATATTTACCTTTTGGGGGGTGAATCTAAACCACAAGGCGGTATTTTGAATCCTGAGGATATTTGTAAGGCTATTGGAAAGACTCACCAGAAGGGTGGAAGATTGCAAAAACTTTATTTTCTCAAACAACTTCTTCTTTCATATATTTATTGACTCTGATTTTGTTCGCACAAAAGCTTTTCAATTTTATGTCATTAAAATTCAATTGTCCTTTTTATCTTCTGTGATCACTTCCATATCTTGTCTGCTTAAGAATTCCCCCTCTTTACCTCTAGCTACAGTAGGTATTTCCTGATATTGTCCTCTATTTTTTTAACATGACCTTTTACATTAAGATCAAATATCCAGTTAGATATCATTGTTGCATATATAACAAAAACATTGGTCTAATTATGATTTCCCCTACAGTCATTTGGTGAACAATGAGGGAAGAGAGAGAGACTAGAATTATGGTGAAAGCAGAGCAGTCAAAAGCAAGAAAAAATACCTTTGATCACATCTTGCAGATGTCATCACTATCTTAAGAAAATAGTCCTAGAGAATATCATCATTATAATTTTACTATCTGAACTATACTTTCACAAATTAACAATAATAAGAATGATGATGATAATGATAATAATAATAATATACAATTTTCACCAACAGTAAGGGAATGATTTTTTTTTTTGGTCATATTGCCTTTCAGGATCCAATATTGACCCTTCAAGAGTTATAACTGTTCACTTAGAATTTTAGAAATAACAACAATTTATTTAAAAAAACTCATATTGTTCAGTAATTTAGGCTTTTAGATTGGCACATAGTGACAAAACAGCTTTGTATTATTGCAGTGTCAAAACAACTTCATTGCACATTTTAATAGGGCCACCTTAAAGCTTAGGTAGGTCTTACTTCCTCTGGAAGCCTACTTTGAATGAATTTCTTTACCATGTAGGCTGAAATATAAATGAATAATAATGACTTTCCCAATTATAAATGGCTTTCACAAAAACTTTAATATAATTTCATTTAATGTTATTGCGTTGAGTATTTCCCATGTCATTTCTTCTCTTTTGGAATACTGGAGAGGAATCCACTTAACTCACAACATCAACCTCATAATGAAAAATTAAAGGGAAATACATTTCATGTTCTTCAGAGAAAAGTCCCTACTATTTAATTAAAAGCCATCTCCACCCAAAATGGGAAATCATTGTAACAGCAAACTGCACTAACTGTCCACTTAGTTTGAGGGCTGACAAATGAACACTGACCAATAATTTCATTATTTTTGTACTGTCAGAGCTCTTGCACTGAAAACATTTCAATAACCTAGCTCATGTTAAAATGCTTCCTTTTGAAATTCTCATTATAATGGAGCTACTGTTTGAAATGCAAGTGACAAATGAAAAAAAGTTAAAGTTTTACGTCTGTAAGTATTTAAAAACTTTTGTTTTGATGGATTTAGATTAACTCAAGTTCAGTTCCTATTAGTCTTCATCTTTCCTAAGTATCACTAGAATTATGAATATCCGAATTATTTTTAAGAGTTTTTTTCTTTTTATCAAAGGCAATTCATGAGTCCCAAGAACTTGAGATACTCTGTCATGCATTTGATGATGCATTTCTCCCAATTTTTCCTTTAAAGTTTAGTTAAGTGAGAGTAATAATAGGTTCTAGTCCAAGCCTCACTTGCTCATTGTTTGGGTTTTGATGGTTCAGAGTGAGTGTAAATAGCAATTGTTTCTGTTCTGGTCAGAAATTCCCTGAGGGTCTTTCCTTAACATTAATTCTTTAGTAAAGAAAAACTGGAATATCTTTTGCCTTAGTACTTACCTAGCTTTTAACTACTGAACGGGCATTGTCTCAGACAAACTGAGATCTGAGGAAGTTCTTAACTTAAAAGGCCAAGGTTTCCCATTGCATCTGGGGCCATCACCAGTCATTCTGACCTATGTATTGCCACTGAACTTAGATGACTCTGGAGGCATGAGGCTGATGACTCTACACAATGCTGCTGCCTCACTTAAATACAATTCACTTGCAAGTCAAGACATCACCCTGCTGATACCGTTGGTCTTCTTTGAGAATGAAGGATAAACAACAAGTGGGGGTGATCATTCATCTCTTCACTTGCTACTGGTTCATTTCCATATTAAAGTAACTGCTGAATCCTTGCCTGGAGCCACTATATTGTCAGAGATCCTCGCCACACTGCTTATTTCCCCTTTGGTGGGTTATCTACCTCTTGCTTCTCATCTCCTCTTTTATGTATTATCTTCCTCCATTAGAATGTAAGCTTCTTGAAAGTAGAAACCATTTCTTTTGGTATGCCTTTCACTTAGCACAAGGCCTGATATAGTGCATGTTTCATAAATAATTATCTATGTATCTATGTATCTATATATCTATCTATCTATGTATCTATGTATCTATGTATCTATGTATCTATCTATCTATGTATCTATCTATCTATCTATCTATCTATCTATCTATCTATCTATCTATCTATCTATCTATCTATCTATCTATCTAT
>NW_020954583.1:11797625-11854964 GCF_900497805.2 Vombatus ursinus
TATCTATCTATCTATCTATCTATCTATCTATCTATCTATCTATCTATACATCTAACTAAAAGAATTTGTAAGTTTAGATTCAGTCAAAGGACTGAACTTGAGGACCTAGAGGGCCACATGTTTGAGGGTTGCCGGTTTCTCACTCCTGATCTAGTCTCTGTTGGAGGACAATTTGATGCTGGTGTTTGAAAAAAAAAAACTAAAGTTGTATCAAAGAAATAGTGATATAGCAGTAATTTAGATATATAGCAATTTGACAAAGTATAATTGGCTAAATAAGATGTAATACAATGAGGAATGGAAATGCTGAAATGTGAATGAAAGCTAAGAATAGATTCAAAGCTCAAGACATAAAGGAAAATTTCAAAAACAAACAAGCAAAAAAGAGACCAAGAACCCTCAGAAAGTGGAAACTCTTAAAAACATAAATAACAAGGAAAATCAAAGGAGAGATTTTGTTGGTGATATGATGTAGCATAACTTTCTTGCTCAGAGCAAGTTGTTTAATATAAAAGCTCCCTGTCAGATTTCAGATAAAGGGTAGGGGCTATTTGGAATTGAATATCCTTATTCAAGAAGACGAGAATTCTAGTAACTGAGATTACAGACAATGACCAACTTGTGGCAATCACCCAGGAGGAGGAATGAGGATCAGAGGATCACCAAGTTCAAGTGATAAAGGTCCTGATGAGTATGTAACCAATGACAAGGTGTAAACATGACAAGCTCCCTCTTTGGTAAAGTTAATCTTGGCAACTTTGGAAAGTCTATTTTGGGGGAGGCTTTGGAATTGTCAACATTTCCTAACAGTAGGACCCACTGAGTTGTTTTGCCATAAAGTCACACCTGCTCTGAGCTTATGAATTCACACATCTTTGAGCTTCTCTAATAGTTCTTTGGAAGGCAAAAGCCTCCGTGAGCAGCCCTATCAAGTTTGGCAATAAACAAGAGGGACCCATCCAGATTTTATCAGATTTACAGATGAGTTAAGCTGGGAGGAACAGGTAATATTAGCCACACTTCCAGCACAGGTGCAGAAGCTTTGAAAAGGCAAAGGCATGTGGGCTTTTTCCAGAGTGCTTTGAATGTTCATTAGAGAAGTTGCCTGGATGAGAAATTGTGAGACTTTTTAAAAATTAATGCTTTTTTCAATTAACAAAGGAAATGGCATTCTTTTTTGCTTGGGATCAGTCCCCTAGCTCAAAGTCCACATGGCTTAGAAAGAGGCAGAATTATGTAGCATAGGGGTATTTAGCCTTTGTGCATGTGTGTGTGATAGATCCCTTTAGCAGTCTGGTGAAGGCTATGGACCTCTTCTCAGAATAATATTTTTAAATACATAAAACAAAAATTACAAGATTTTAAGTGAAACTTACTGAAACACATCTATGAGAGCATATATTACAAAAGTTTATAGGCCCCAGGTTAAGAACCTCTGGTTAAAGGAAAGACCACTAGTTTTTGAGACATGGAATGAGTTTAGCACTAGGCTTTGCAGTTTGACACTTGTCTGGCTTGAGACAAGCCTTTTAACCTCACCTGGACTCAATTTCCTCACATATAAAATGAAGAAGGGAGATGAACTCTAAGTTCCTTTGATTTCTAAATCTGTGATCTACATATGATCCTCTGATCTGAATAGATGCATCCCTCCAGGCCTCACTGCTTCAGAATCAGAAAGACCTGGGAGGACATTGTGCCTTTGACACTTCATGGCTGTGTGGCACCACACAGATCACTTAACTTCTCACTGCTCCAGGCAATTCTCCAAAACATTAAATTGGAAAGCAATTACCAATCTGCTTTTTTTTTTGGAGCAAATTTCCTCAAAGGGTATTCCCTATACCATTGAAATCAAAAGTCCCTTACAAAACCTTATCTATTTATTTGGCCCTAACCTTTAATTTCATTGTTGTGGGTGATTCTCAGTAAGGAAACTCCATCAATATTGATTGGCAACTGTTCTACAATTTAGGGATTTGGAGATTTGCCTAGGACACTGAGAAGTTAGGTTGCATATATGCATATGTCTTTATTTATCTTTCCTGATTCTAAGGTCAACTCTTTGGGAAGCCAGGGATCCACATCTTTTATTTAACATGTTGTATTTTACAAAACATCAAATACACATTGCTTCATTTGACCCTCACTATGAATCTGTGAGATAGGTTGTACACTTGATATTATATGAGACTGCACCACCACTTTGGTCTTCCTGCCATGGAGAAAACAGTAAGTTTGCTGGACAGCCCCTGGGGAAGGAATATTCAACCATTGTACTACATGATGAAATTTAAGAATTTCATAAATTTGTGAGAAACTGATAAATAATTACCGTTTCATGTGTGAAATTAGTTTAGGTCTTCTTAAAATTCTTACCTTGGGTCAAACCATCATTGTAATGGAGATCTTCAATATGGAGAGATAAGAAGACACAATGTCTCTCTGGGATTATATCTCTAATTAAAACTACAAATCTATTAGCATTGGTATATGGGATGCAAAAATGTGGTTCAGTAGAAAAAGCATGGTATTCATTCAGCAGTCAGAGAACTTGGGCAGATAGCCTGACTCCAACATTTAAGTAGTCACAACCGTAGGCAAGTCATTTAACTTCCCTGGATCTCAGTTTCCTCTTCCATAATTTGAGAATTATCAACTACATTATCTCTAAAATCTCTTCTTGTTCTAAACTGTTACATTCCTATGAGTTATCAAATCCTACTTTGTAGATATAACATTCCCTGCCCATTCCATTCAGAAATGACATCTTTTGAACTCATAACACTTCCCACTTATACTAGTCACTTAGTAATTATTTTATACCATCCTGTATTGTTACCTTTTTTAGGGGGGTACATTTTATCTTCCAAATTAGATCATGGACTTGTACAATACTCGGTACAAAGTCTTGTAATGGATATATGTATAATGGATATGTAAGGATATAACCTCAGAAAATGACTTTTTTTGCTTGAAGCAAGGGGATGCTTAGAATGAAACCTGTCTGTCAGGAATTGCCTCTGAAGATTCTACCTTGACTTCTTTAATATCTAGTGTCCTAACTGAGTGGCTATGGTGATGGTGTTGATGAAGATAAGTGTTTTGAAGGTAACTAGGGACAAAGAGGAAAGAAAAACAAGGGGGAAATTTGGAGCTCTGCTTCTACAGGGGCAATCATAATAACAGTATGTATTCAAGATAGAACACAATGCTCAGGAAGCAAAAAATAAGACATCACCTTTAGGAAGTCTCCAGTCTACATATGATCCTCTGATCTGAATAGATGCATCCCTCCAGTGCTTTTCTTTTGGAGAAGCTTATATATCATATGGCTATCTGGCATTTGTTCCAAATCAGTTTAGAAGAAGTCAGAAAACCTTGGTTAAAGTCCAGGTTCTTTGACTTGTTAGATGTGTGGCATTGACTTTGCCTTCCATATAATATGATATGAAGTTGGACAACCTTAGTACTACACTGGTAGCCACAAAATGTTACTTGGGTCACTTAGGTCACTTAACTTCTCACTGCTCCAGGCAATTCTCCAAAACATTAAATTGGAAAGCAATTACCAATTTGCTTTTTTTTTTGGAGGAAATTTCCTCAAAGGGTATTCCCTATACCATTGAAATCAAAAGTCCCTTACAAAAAAAACATCACCTTTAGCCTTTAGGCTAAAGCAAAAAATAAGACATCACCTTTAGGAAGTCTCCAGATCATGTGAATTTGAAGATGTTGGTAGTTTGTTTGTTTGTGTGTGTGTTTGTTTGATTTTTGTTTTAGAAAAAGGATTATTAGTTGTTGTTTCTTTTAATGTGAAAGCTAGCCGTCAACTTTAAGGAACAGAAATCCATTTCTCTTCTAAAGAAAGATAAAAATGAAGTCAAGCTTTTAACAGGTTAATTTGGAGATTACTATGAAATCTATTTGTAGTTATCATACTTTAAAATAGCAATTAACTCTTCTAGATTAAAATTGTGAAGACAAATTTATCAAAAGTGGCAAATAACTTTTAAGAGGGCTTAACATTCTATGGATAGTATATTTCTTTACTCATTTCCTTCTGTCTAAATAAAATTTTTATAGCACCCATCACCCCTCAAACTTTAAGAGTAAGTGAAAATAATTAATTACCTTCTTTCCACTAAAGGAAAGAAATAAAAGTTTTCATTTTATGAAAAGGTGTCATAATTTGTCCACTTATATAGTATTTATATTGTATATGGGGCTTAATACTATGTTGGTTTCTGTTCTTATTTAAGCTAATGCCTTAATACTGATTTGAAACCATGCTATCACTGTAAATGAGGATATGTGAAAGGTAGGCCAGGCAAAGATATTTGTGTTTTCAATCTAGTACTGGTTAAAGCCATGTGTTTAGAGCTAGAAAGATTTTTTTAGACTCTCCTTATTTTGTTCATATAGTTTTAAGATGTGATCTGGAGAATTCCATTTCCTTTCCAGCAAGGGAAAAAACAATAATAATGAATTTCAATATGATATTTTCCACTTATCTTTCATCACTTTCATTTTTGCATAATGTTGTTTATTTCAGGAGAAACCAGCTATCATAATAAGTTTATTGATAACCATTAGTTTTATCCCAAATATATATTCCTTTTAGGTACATCCTAAGCTCTCTTGAATTTTTTCAGTATTAGGTAAATTTAATTTATTGGTTAAGTAGAAAAATGTTTTACATCATATCTCTAGCAATGCACAGAAATTGAGGTCATCCATAAACTTTCAGAACTCTCATGTAGAAACAGAGAATTAGAATCCTACCATGTAATGCTTTAAATGCTTTTTATTTTGTCACCATCAAAATGTTAGCATTTTTGCATTGATAGATTTACAGAAGACATTTACTTTTAGTAATTCAATTAATTTCACTTAAAATTTTTAATTTTTCCCCCTTCCTCATGGAATAATGTTTTGGCCTGAAGCAATCCAATTTGGGTAAGTACTCATTGGAACCAATCAGAACTCCTTCTTCAGACACTTGCTCTTGGTGTGACCATTAAAAAGTCACTTAACCTTCTTTAGTTTTCATTTTCTCATCTATAAAATGAAGACCTGTCAAAATGATTTTATATGAGGCTCAAAGGAAATAATATATTACAAATGCTTTGTGAATCTTAAAGTACTACGTTAGTATCAGCCTTTATCTCTCTAATTATCTATTTCACTTTAAAAGTTCACAATTATTTTCTACTTTGTGAGCTCTTTCATTTCATAGAGAGCTAAAGGCCCAAGGACCTCTTCTGGGCAGCTTTTATAACTTGGGTATTTTATACATATCCCCAAACCACTATGAATAACTAGCTCCTAATTACTGCTAGTGCTTTTCTTTTGGAGAAGCTTATATATCATATGGCTATCTGGCATTTGTTCCAAATCAGTTTAGAAGAAGTCAGAAAACCTTGGTTAAAGTCCAGGTTCTTTGACTTGTTAGATGTGTGGCATTGACTTTGTCATTATTATCTGTGAGAGTCATCTTCCTCTTCCCTTAAACGGGGATAATATCTGTTCGGCATACCTCTCAGGAGAGTTGTACTTCATTGATTCAGTACTTCAGTAGACATGTATGGATAAGAGTACTCTTTCCATGACATAGATCACAGTCCATCTGCTATACCTTTTTGTTCTATTTCACTCTTGTCCACATCCTCCAATAAATCCTCCAAAGGAAGTCTAGTCAATATACTTTTGACCTTCTAATATTTTTAAAACATTTTGTGGCTACCAGTGTAGTACTAAGGTTGTCCAACTTCATATCATATTATATGGAAGGGGGATTTCCTATAGATGGTAAGGCTCTCCAGACAATCCTGCTGTTTATCTATGACATTATACAAATTATATCAACACCTAAATATTACATAGACCCTTTAACTAAAAGCAGAATTTAACCTAGTAATCCACTCACAAAAAGGTGTATAAAAAAATGTGTATTGTCCATCCTATGATATACAGTTGAATAGATAGGCTATTAAGGGGCTAGTTGAATGTCTCTTCAGTCAGTCAAACATTTATTAAGCACCTACCACATTTTATGTAATCCTAAGCACTGGAATTACAAAGAAAGTCAAAAGATAGTCTCTGCTCTTGAGGACGTCACAATCTGATGGATGAGACAAGAAGTGAACAAATATGTCCTAACAAACTATACATACAAGAATGAATTAACAAAGGAAGGAACTAGAATTAAGAAAGACTGCCTATAAAAGTTAGGACTTAAACTGGGACTTGAAGAAATCCAGAGACTCCAGGAATTGAAGATAAGGAGGGAGAACATTTCAGGCATGGAAGACAGCCAGAGAAAATTGGTCCAGAGCCAAGAGATGGTTCTTGTTTATAGAACAACAAGGAAGCCAGTCTCATTGGATCAAAGAGTATTTAGGGACATGTAAAGTGTAAGAATACTGGAAAAGTAGGTTGGGTAGGTTATGAAGGGCTTTGAATGCTAGAGAGGCTTTTGTATTTGTTCCTGGAAATGATAGAGAGTCACTGGAATTTATTGAGTATGTGGGTGACGTGGGCAAAAATTCCTTCAAGAAAATAACTTTAGTGAATGAACTGTATTAGGGAGAGGCTTGTGGCAAGCAGACCAACAAGCAGGCTATTGCAATAGTCCAGGAATGAGACAACAAGGAATTGAATAGGGGTGGTGGCAGTATCAGAGGAGAGAAGGGGAGGGAGTGGGTATTTGAGAGATGTTGCAAAAATGAAATTGACAGGTTTTGACAACATATTGGATATGGGTGTGTGTGTGTGAAATTAGCATGACATGTAAGTTGCAAACATGGGAGACTGGGAGGATATTATAATACACTACAGTATTAAACCTCTACAGTAATAGGAAACTTGACATGGGGAGGGAAAGATAATGAGTTTAGTTTCGGATATTAACCTCAAGACAGCTTTTGGACATCTAGTTCAAGTTTTTTAAAGATAGTTGGATATGTGATATTGGAAGTCAATGGAAAGGTTAATCCTGGATAACTATACATATCTTTGAAAGATGCATATAGTTACTGTATTGATTAAATTATGTAATATTGAGCCACAAAATTCTAGAATTGGAAGGAAGCTCAGTGACTGTCTAGTCTAGTCAATAACCAAAAGGAATCTCCACTATAACACATGACAGATTTTGGTCATCCAAATTTGTTTAAAGATGCCCATAGAGGGAAAACCTATTACATTACAAAGCAACTCATCTGTTTTTGAACAATTTAAATTATTAAGGAATTTTGCCGAATATTAATTTTAAATTTGCCTCTTTGCAACTTCTATGAATGCTTCCTGGTTCTATCTTCTAGGGCCAAGCAGGGTAAATAAAATCCTTTTTCCATTATATGATATGGACTCTGGGCCCCTTTTATCCAGATTGCCCTCCTCTGGGCATTCTCTAGCTTGTCAATGTCCTTAAACTATGGTGTCCAGAACTGAACATTATACCCCAGTTCAAGACTGATTAGAGAAGAGTACTGTGGAACTTTTATCTTCTTCCTAGGAGTAGGGACTCTCTTAATGTAGCAAAAGATTGCCTTAATGTAGCTAATTATGATATAACATGTTCTTGCTGAAAACATATCATCACTGTTTCATTTTATGATCTTTTTTTTTAAAATACTCAGTCTAGAATTTTTCATTGGCTTATAGTTTGCCTCTTCCGTTTGATGAAAATCAGTAAAATAGGGGTTTTCTCTCTTTTACAGCCTTTTAGTACTTCTCCTGTTTGGTATGATCTTTCAAATATCCATTCATCAGTTCTTTCAGTACCCAGCGATATGGTTCATCTGGGCCAAGTGATTTTATATACTTGATAAATATCAATAAACATGAACATTTCCATATACAAAGAAGAAATAAAAAAGAGGATTGCATGTAAGACTGTGAATCTCTGTTATATACAACTTGCTTTTTAAAAATATGTATATTAAATTTACAACATAGTTCCAAAACTTTCTTGATTGTCTGTGGCCTTGCCTGAACTTTTTTTTGTTCTCCTTCCTATATTTTAAAATTTTTCTTTGATGCTGTCTTCTTTTGTAAAAAGTTTTCTTTCAGGAATCATTATAACTTCCCTCTTCTTTTCCTCATGCTTTCCTCACCTAAAAAAAAAAAAGAGAGAGAGACAAAAGTTTTCTCTTGTAACATATATATACAGTGAAACAAAAATTTTCACCCATTGATCATTTTTGGAAAAGGACTTTACTCCTCCCAAACTGATTAAGGTCTTCTAGTATTTATACCTTGGATCAATTGGTTAGATCAAGAATGTGGGCCTTAACCATTTGCATTAATTGGAGTAGGCTTGGTTTTCTTTGCTGTTTCCTTCCCCAGTGGATTAAGCAAATAGGTTAAGTGACTTGCCCAGGGTCACAGAGCTAGTGGGTGTCTGAGATGATTTGAACTGAATTCTTCCTGACTCCCCGAGCCACCTAGCTGGGGTGTATGTCATGTTCAGGAAAGACAAGTCCCTTTGGTATGAAGATTTGCAGAGCCCTTTTCAGGGCTGATTAACTACCTTTGGTGCCCACCTTTAACCCAACTCTCACTTGTGGCTCCAAGGAGCTCTAGCATGTACAGCAGCCACATTCCTGTAAAACCATCTTGGCAGATGGTCTAAACCAGGTTAAAGGTAACTGATAAGTCCCAAACCCATTGGTGAGTTAGGTGGAAGTCCACCTCAAGCATGTGAAGACTTCCCCAAGAAGAATGGACAGATAAAAACAATTTGTTCCAATTGCCATGAAGGAGACTTGAAGCAGATATTGTGGAGTGCTTAGAGTTTGTTCAGGCATTGAAGATACCAAGGTCATCCATTGCATCCTGTGCCATTGTCAGTCATCTTGATTTGTGTCTTGCCACTGGACTTTAATGACTCTAGAAGAGAGAGTGAGGCTGATGATTTTGTGCAACTCTGCCTCACTTAAATCCAATTCAAGCAAGTCAAGACATTATCCCGTGATGTCATTGGTCCTCTTCAAAATGGGGAATAATTGGGTTCAGTGTGGAAAGTCCCCCCCCAATATATCACAAACTCTAGAAGGCAGTGGCTACTTTCTTCCTAGATTCCCATCATTTCCATTCTAATACCCAGTTGATTTCTGTTAGTGAAATTAAGATTCAGAATAGACACACATAGAAAATTCCTTCCTTCCTCATCTTTTTTATGCTGAAGCCATTTTAGTCAGATTGATAAGACATTGAACAAATATGTTCTTACCAGTCTTTGTTACATACATATTACCCCTGGCCAGGAGTTTATCATCTCTTATTTTAAGGTTTGGTATAAAGACCCAGATTCAAATCCCAAATGCCACTTTTCTAGCCAACTGTTCTCTTTTTGTATTGGCTTTTCCCTTTTAATTTCTTTGCTTTCAAAACTTAGCAAAGAGGAAGAAATAATCTGTGTTCCTCTAGCCTTCAGTTTCCTGCCCCAAACTTCATATTACTGGGTAATGTTTCCTGAGTTTCTTCTGGTAGTATATCATTCATGCCTACAAGAATAACCAAAAGTAGAAAATAGTGATCATTGTTTTGATAATTGACGAGTTGACAATTGACAATATGAGAAGTCTTGGAAAATGTTTTGTTATATCTTGGATATATGTTCCAAGAAGACAACAGACATCTTTATTATTACTATTAGGGTGACAAAAAGGATGTTACCCATCTGTATTATTCTCTTCTTCTTCTCTCCCTCACTGAATTACCTTTCACGTGATAGTTTCTATGGCTCCACTTTGTTGGCAGACAGAGAGATTTTTCCTCAAAACATCCAACTCCCACTCCCAGGAAGAGTGACTTTTTTTTTTTTAGTTCCAAATACATAGTTATTCATTTTCTTCTATTCTTCTTCTGTGTCATATTTTCCAACTTTCCAACAACATGAAGTAGGGCAAATTTCTTCTTTGGTAATTCAAATCCTTTCCTTCTCTTCCTTAATTGAATTTCTGAGGGAGGGGAAATACTTTATCATGCCTGAGTGTGGAGAAGCATTCCTCAAATCCCTACACTTTCCCTTCTGGGAGGAAAATCAGTCAACTTTTTGAATATAACAGTTACTTACATGTGACAAAAATACCATTTTTATATATTCGAGGTAAGTTACTGAAAAAATTTTTCCTCCAGCTCCATATTGATTGAGATTGTCTGCCTTTTAAAAACTACTTGTGGGTGTTTAAACCACTCCCCCTTTGTGATTTTTTTACAGCTTTTTATCACTTTTTAACTTCCTGAAAGTCACATTCAAGTTCTTTTTTTCCTCTACAACTTTACAACCACATCCTACTTTAGTTGCCTGTTAGTTGTTTCACCAATTTATTTTCTTTAGCAATTTAAGATTTTCTTGTTTTCCCTTTATTATTTTGCCTTATCAACAACCACCTTCCCTTTTCCATCCTGAATCTTTCTTTTTGGATTCATTCCTTAGTCATGATCCTTCTATACTTTCCCTGAAATTTTCTCTCCCAAAAACTTAAAAAGAATTTGGACCTGGAAATTAATGCATGTCAATTTCTTTCTGAATTTCCTTGAACTTCTCGACCACAAATTCAATTTCTGGTTTTATTCACAAGGTCAAACATTTCCAAGTCACTTTCAAATTTCCTTCTCCTTTTTTATCTCAAGTCTTTTGTAGTATATTGGCAAATTTGTATATTATTATTTTTACTTATTTATGTTATTTATTATCTTATATATTATGCTTGGTTCCATTATCTTCTGTGCATCCCCTTTTTCTAGGCCTCTCTATGGATTTTGTCTGGGACTTCTGTGATAGGTAGGTAGTGCAGATGATCCAGCACCGGACCTGGAGTAAAGAAGATCTGAGTTTCCAATCCTTCTTCAGACATTTATGGTAAGCTGTATTGTTGAGGTTAAGAGGTTTAGGGGTGCTGGGACTCCAAAATTATGACATGTGGGTGCTGCTAGAATGAATTTGACCCAAGCCTTCTTTCAGCCAAAGACAAGTTTTATTAAAGATCAGCCACAGTGGCCAGATTTTTAAGGAATCTGAACATTTGTGACATCTGTAAGGACCAGTGGCATGAGGAAGTCTCAGCTCCTAAATGGTGGCCAGGATGGATCTTATATACAGAAACACTAAGGGAGGGATCTGGGAGGGATCTAGGAGGGGACAAATAGTTTGGGTTGTCTGGAGGAGGGCTAGGAGAAAGGGATGTCTTGATGGGAGTGGCTAGTAAGCTGGGGTGACTGGGGTAGGGTCCTGGAAGAATCTTGATGGGAGTGACTGGGAGGTTGAATGGGGTCTAGATAAGATTTAGGTTGGGAAGCAACCAGGGAGCCATCCAGCTGGTAATAGACAATGGAGGTCTAGACTCAATTGGGGTAACAAAGAATTGGGAGATTGGGCCTAGGTGATAAAGAAAGGCCAGTTGATAAGATTATAGCCTCAGGAGATGGTTAGACTTCCTGGACCAGGTAAAAGAGTTCAAGCAGAGTCCTGTAGATAAATGGGACCCAAATTCTTTTTGGGGTGAGGGACAAAGGTCTTGGCTTGGGCCTGCCCTATAGTCTGACCTTGAGCAAATAATTTCTAGTAGGTTCCCTTTCCTTATCTATAAAATGAGAATAATAATAGCACCTAACTCACAGAGTTGCTGAGAAGATAAAATGAAATATTTATAGAAAGCTTTAAAAGCTCTAAAGTATTATATAAATGACAACCTTTATGATTGTGATTATTAGTATGGGTATAACAGTAGAGTTGCAACCCATTTGTGTTTTTATGCACTATCTTATGCATCCTATAGTTGTAGCCTATGCAACTTAAGTCCAAGTTCTCCTGCATATGCTTTGTAGGGGGTATGCCCAAAATGTTCAGGGACCTTTTCTAGATCTATTGACATTATATGCATAACAGTGCAATGCATGAGCTTTTCATCAACTACCCCTCACTCTTGCCCACTTTCTTTCTATTTCTCTGATAATGGACTTTATGCTTTTTCTCCTGGATAGCTTTCTTTGGGAATATGTTGAAGCATATTCATCCCCCCTGCCTGCGCCTCCTGACCCCTGCCACCCATGCAACTGTCAAATGTGTTTCAGATAGCCTACAGCTTTAATTCTGTGGACATTGTTGTATTCGTGCTTCATGCTATATGTTTCACCAGAAGATTATTGGTATTCAATTGATTTAGAAAGAAGTTTGAGGGTAATTAAAAGTACAATTCAATTTTCTAAATGTAATCCAGACCATTTATCATTTTTTGTGCAATTCTATGTGCAGCTTATTGCCTATCCGCAGTGTCTGTTCAAGATATATACTAGTGGACCATTTTGTGAACTGTCCAATTGCATTATATCCAAAAAACAAAAACAAACAAGAAAAATACAAAATAACTCTTAGTACTGTACCTGGCACATTAATTTTAATAAAATATATAAATTGGTATTCCCAAGGAAGAATGACATGACAGTTATTTATTCATGGTCTATTACTGCCAAATACTGGATCATTCAACAAATAATAAATGTCCCCTACATAGAAGTTACTCTGTATAAGATTTTGAGTTCTAAATTTTTCTCTCTCCCTCCTTTCCTTCCCCTCTTCCTAAAAGGGTAAGCAATTTGATCTAGGTTATATATGTGCAATCATATAAACATTTTCATATTAGTTACAGTTGTGAAAGAAGAAACAGACCAAAAAGAAAAAAACATTAAAAAATAAAATCACTGAAAATACCATGCTTTAATCTGTATTCAGAGTGCATCAGTTCTTCATCTTGATGTGGATAGCATTTTTCTGCATGAGTCATTTGGAATTGTCTTGGATCATTGTACTGCTAAGAAAAGTTAAGTTATTCATAGTCGATCATCATGCAATGTTTCTGTTACTGTGTACAATGTTTTCCTGGTTCTGCTCATTAATTTTGCAATAGTTTAAAAAAAAAGTTAGTCTGTTAAACTGTAGGAATACAAGACAAAAATGAAAATTTTTCATGTACTTAGCTTAAATAATTTATGTACACAGAAAAGTAAATATAAGATAATTTGAGGAGAGAGTTCTGATAACTGGGGGGATGTGGGTGTGTGGGAGGGAGAATAAGGAAAGACTTTATGTAGGAAGTGATACCTGAGATGACCCTTAAAGGAAACTAAAAATTCTAAGGTGTAGAGATAAGAAGGTAATACATTTTAGGATTGGGAAAAATTTAATCAGACACCCAGAAGTAGAAAACGTAAGGCTGAATATGAAGAACTAATAGAACAGATTGACTGGAATATAGAGTACAGGAATGGAAATAATATGAAATAAGTCTGGAAACGTAGATTGGAGTGAGATTGTGGAGGGCTTTAAATTATAGTCCAAAGGATTTGGATTTTTCCACAAGATTTTTCTACTGAAAGATGTGAATGTTAAATGACATGGTCAGACCCATATCTCAGGTGAGAACATTTCGGCAGTTATAAAAAAAAAAAGAACTATGGAGACGGGAAGAAGAGGGAGCTTATTATTTATAAATTTGATTTTTTTTTTCACTTCAGCTGTTCCTGTGCTGGAGGCTTACCCTAAACTCCTTAACCTCATTCACTCCATGTATCCAATCAGTTTCCTAACCTTACTGGGGATGGGAAGGGACCTTGTAGTACATTTGAGGAGAGAAGAACAAAAGAATAAAAAAAAAAAAAAAACAGCCATGAGGCTTGAGAAAGATAATTAATTAATGAAGAATAAAAAGGCTTGCTGTATAACACAGTTTAAATTTGATAGCATTAATTTGTAATGGACCCATTTAGCACTCATGTCTTTCTCCAGAACTTGAGTAGGAGTAGAGATGATAGAGAGTGGAGATAACCCAGGGAATGGGGTTTGGCAAAGCCTTATTGGAGATGAAAGGAAGCATGGAATTTAAGAGTAGAATGCAATGCATGCTTGAATTGGCTGACTATAACATCTGTGAAAGGAGAAAGGTGAGCAAGAGTGGTAAACCTATAAGGTAGTCATGAGCAGAGGGACTAGACGTCAAGAAAAGAATGAAAAATTGGTTAAGGGTGTATGAAACAGAGGAAAAGATTTAAAGAGTGGAAGTTACACTCAGAAAGAAGAATTTCATAGTTCAAGATTATGTAGGGAGGTCACACAGTAAGCCCATGGGAAACATTCAGGATATCTGTGCATTCTTCAAAGTGCCATCTGTACTTCTGAATCTTGGGACAATTCAATTGCTTTCTCACACTTGAACTTCTCTCAGTTCCTGGGGCCTGCTTACCCTTCTAGGAACTAGTGAGGATGGGTGTAGAATAGCCATGTTTCATCCCCCTCCTGGTTGTGCATCTAACTCTCTGGACATTGCCACCATGAGTTGTGGTTCTCCCCACTCCCCCACCCCTCCAGTGTGGGTACCTCTCCCTGTCTTTTTAAGATACCTTTTAAGTCTTGTCTTCCCTCATTAAAATGCAAGCTCTATCAACCTGGCCCAAACCAGCCTCTAACCTGTAGGTGGCTGGAGACAAACAAAGCAGGCTATAGGCAGGAGAGTCAGGAATCAAACAGAAGTTTAATTTCAAAGTGCAACCAAGGACACATGTGCCAGAGTCCTGCCTCTACTGGGGGGAACCCATTTTAGTGTGGGGAGAACTCAATCCTTATACTAATGGCTAAAAAGTGAGCTATAACCCTGATAATGAGGGGTAACAGCAACAATGTGAGAAGTTTGATTCATAGCAGGGCTTCATGACCAGAAATAATTCTGAATTTTGCTGTGGCTGAGATCATCCAGAGGGACAGTGCAAAGGATTGTTGTTATGCCATGCTCAGGGCATGGCTTGCTTGCTGGGCCTTAGCTCTGTAAAACAGGATGTCTCCTGATATCGTAACAACTCTATGAGGGCAAGGACTGTCTTTCATTTTGTTTTAATTTATATCCCCAGTGCTTGGCGCATGGTAAGTGCTTTATTATTTGTTGCTGGTCTGCTTGAAGTTGGTAAAGGGCCCTTCTGATATGCATGCTCACTAAACCTTCATGTGGGTTAGTACAGACATTGTGAAAGCTCTAAAGACTGAGTCCTCATGCGACAGTTCTCCTGCCACACATATTTAGTCTGTATACAGAATAAATGGTCTGGGAAATCGACTTATTTAAGTCATTTGGGTGTTAAATTACTCCTAAATTCATTTCAACACAGTAAAAAGTATGCCTCTGCAGTACTTTAAAATAACAGCTCAAAACAATTGAAGACAAACTAAGCAAACTATCATGCTAAAGTGGGAAAATTAAGGTATTTTAATAGTCACTCCTCATTTTAAATAATTTTTGTGGTATAACAATAATAATGTAAATTGCTATGTCACCTTCAATTTTGTCCAGAAAAAACATGATAATCTTCAATCTCATCTATTAATATAGACAGGAGAATATGCTTATTTTCTAATATTTCAAGAACCTGTCATTTCACAAGTGTCAGTATTTCTCTGTGGGTGCAGATTACACATCTACAAATTTAACAGATGTTTCAAAGAAACATGGCTGAAAAATGCATTACTGTTGCCAATGTGATGATGGACCTCTCTAGATACAGCTAAGCAGTCCTTGGATCAGAGAGTACCTCATATCCTTTTGTGCTATGTAGGATCTGTCAATGTTTATGGCTACTGGTCTTACCTTTGAGAACCTAAGCTCTGAAGCACAGAAACAGAACAGACAAGGAGGGGGACAGTATAATTTGTTGTCAATTTGTATTTTATTTGTGTAAAATATTTATTTCCAGAAAATTCAGGTATGTTATCACATGATATCAAAAGAAAAGGAGAAATGGCAATATGCATTGTGACATTTGTGCTATTTATCAAATAAGATTCCTGCAAGAGTTGTTTTTGTTAGTTGTATCTGACTCTTCATGACATGAGGTTTTCTTGCCGTTTCCTTCTCCAGTGGATTAAGGCAAACAGAGGTTGAATGACTTGCCCAGGGTCACATAGCTAGTAAGTGTCTGAAGTTGGATTTGAACTCAGGTTTTCCTGACTTCAGGCCCAACACTCTATCCACTGAGCCACCAACTACCTCTTTTCTGTAATGATACAATGAGATAATTCCCGTTCAAGTGCTTGGTAAATTTTAAAGCCTGGAGTAAGTCATAGATAATAGATTTCGTGCAAGAAAAGACAATAGCTATTATCTAGTCCAACCCTCTCATTTTACATATGAGGAAATGGAGAGCCAAAAAGTCACATTGAATTGCCCAGATCACACAAGTAGAAGTAGCAGAATCAGATTTTAAAATCAGATTTTCTGACTCAAAAAGCAGATTGTTTCTACTACTCCACAATCTCTACCCCTCACTCCCGCACACCTGCTTTAGGGCCAGAAGGCTATACAAAAATGCCAAGTTAACTTCACTGAGCACTGGATTTGGTACTACCTGTGTGACTTTGGGCAAATCACTTTATATCACTGATCATCAATTTATTCATCTGTAAAATAAGCATTTAGACAAGGTGATCTCTAAATTCTCTTTTGGTTCTAGATTTTAGAGTCCTATTAAGATAATGTTGATGGTGATACATGGAAACAAAGGATGTATTACTATACTATAAGGCATTTTTTCATCATTGTTGCACATTAGCTGAGAGATAACCAAAGTGCACACAAAAACCTACAGGGAAAATTAAAATTGTGGGCTGATTGCTTATTGTGGAGGAAAAGAAGAATAATTAGACAGGTGGCTTGGAAAATGAAGGAAAAGGGTTCATGGAATAGAACAGCATGATACAGAGCTCACTTGGAGTAAGGAAAACTTAGTTTCAAATCCAGTCTTTGATACTTACTATGACCATGGACAAGTTACTTGAACTCTCAGAGTCATAGCTTCCCAATTAATAAACTTGAGATAATAATTGCACCTACCTCATGAAATTATTATGAGGTTTAAATGAGATCCTATACAAAAAGCATGAAAATATTGATTATTATTAATATACAAGTCTTGTTCATATCCAGGGAAGACCTTTCATACCATCTCTGTATAATAAGATACTAAAGCGGGTTAAGATTTCTTCAATTGTTAGAGTCAAGTTAAGTAAATTCATGCTAGATCCAGTTAGGACTGGGTTTCACTATCAGTCTATGCAAGGTCTGTCTTCCAGGGCAGATATCTACCACAAATATCACAGGGTACTTCCATTTAGCCAAATTCACAAGATCTGAATAGTTGTGTCTTATTTCAGAATCTCCTGTTTTGGAAGTACTATGTGTTCAAAATTGTACAATGGAGTCATATCACATATATAATTGACATATCTTTTAGTTCAAAGACAAATATAGATCTACCAGATAACTTGTGAAATCTTCTGTCAGAGGCTTGTTTCAGACACTAAGGGTCCAGGTATACTTTGAGTATCACTCATTTCCCTTTATTACTGTCCCCAGTCTAGACTGAATCTGAGTACTTCAGGATTTGGCACTCCTTCATGAGTAGTCACATGAGTTATTGACATCCAAGCTCATAAGGCTAAAAAACAAAATGGTTTTATTTGCATATTCAAAGACAAAGGAAAACACACCTGGCTCATTAAAAGTCAAGAGACCTTCCTTCCTTTGGGATAATTTTCCTTACAAGGTACTACCCTCAGTCAACCAGGGTTCACTCTTCCATAGCAATGCTCATTTCCCTGGTATCATCATTCATGCTATATTACTCTTTTTCTGCTCTTTATTTTCTTTTTCCCATCACTGCCCCACCATACCACTACACTTCCCTTCTGCTCTAATAAAATACTTAAAATTTATATAGCACTTTAACATTTACAAAGAAATCTATATCTGTCACCACATCAGGTGTCATGGTTTCCTCAACTTTGCCCCTGTTGATGTTCTCCTCTGGTTCTCTGGCAGATATGATTCTCTCATTGATGCTGCATACCTCTACTCCCTGATACTCACCTCTTGAGCAGTTGGAGCTGCACAGAAATTACCCTGCTCCTTCATAGACAGAAGCGTACTGGTAAACATTTAATAACCATCCATGGTTGTCAAGCAAGCAAAAGAAAAAAAAAGTATACATGGCACATTTTTAAAGTTTAATCTGCCTTGTTAACATTTTCTCCTTCATCACTTTCTTATGTCTAGACCAGTGCTTCTTAAACTGAGGGTCATGACCCCATATAGGTGCATGTAACTGAATGTGGGGGTCGTGAAAAATTTGGCAACCGTAAAAGGTTTCTGAACATGCAGTGACCAAAAATCAATTCAAAATCAAACACATAATGAATCCAAGTTGTTTCTGGCAGCACTTACCTGTGTTGCATGGCATGACTTCACTGCAGTCTTGGTTCTGAACACACAGAATGCACACTTTAGCCTGTGCATGCTGTCATGCCATGCAACACCAATGAAAGCTGCCAGAAACACCTTGGCTCAGGTTAAGAGTATTATGTACTATGAATTGCAATGTTTTTACTGTACAGACAAAAATCTCTGCTCTTACAGAAACATAATAGTTTAATTTACAGAAAATAAAGACTTTTAATATTTTCCTACTATCATTCTTCAGCATGTATCAAATATATCTTTGGATTGTATAGTGTTAGAAAGTTTGATTTTTTAAATTGCTGTTATCTCCTTCTTTTATAGAAACATAAGTGTTTAATTGTGACAAGTAAAGAAAAAACCCTTTAATAATATTTCTCCCTCATCACCACTGTATGTGTATGTAAGTGTGAACACAATTTTTAAAAATTAATCACAAATATATAATTTCATAAACAAAAGCTAGTATTTATTGAGAAATTATTAGCTATATTTATTTATATTTTAGGACAAAATATTTTTGGTTATGAATAAGTGGCTAAATTTAGACAGAACAGGTAAAAATATTGATGACAATGTGGCAGAGTCTTCACTACCAGGTTGCAGTATACCTAAGTTGACAAGGAAAAGAAAATATGTCAAATCATTCTTACAATGTGAATTTATTTCTAATGATGATGATGGTCTGGAAAAAACCTCTTAGCTTAATTTGTAATGTAGCTTTGGCTGTGGAGAACATGAACCCAGGCAAAATAAAATGACATCTTAATACCAAGCATACAGCATACTGCAATAAACCAAAGGAATATTTTGAATGACTTAAAATCTTCAAATAAAAAAAATATTTTGAGAAATCTGTTACTGTCTATGAAAAGTATTTACTTGCATCTTATGAAACTTCTTATTTAATTGCAAAAACTAAAAAGTCTTATGCAATAGGAAAAGATCTTGTGTTACCTGCTGCTATTAAAATGTCAAAAATAGTTCATGGAGAAAAATATGAAGATGAAATTCATAAAATCCTTTATTGAATAACACTGTTTCCAGAATAATTTCTGAAATTAGTAATGACCAATTCCAGCAGCTTATTACCAGGCTTTAGGGCAGCCCAAAATTTGCAATTCGGTTAGATGAACCAATTTATATTTCTAACATGGCACAGTTGTAACTTTATGTAAGATATGTTTATGAAGGAGCATAGATGAAGAATTATTGCTTTGTTGCCCTTTGGAAGAGCACACAAGAGGGAAAGATATACATCTTAAAGTCAATAAATTTTTCACAAATGAAGGTTTACTGTCAAAATATTGTGTTGGAATCTGTACAGATGATGCTGGAGCATTGATGGGTAAGAATGTTGGAATTTGTGGCAAAAGTTAAGGCTGGTGGCAGCAAACATATCACTTTTACTCACTGCATGATCCATTGGGAAGCAGTCATAGCCAAAAAAAAAAAAAATCACCAGAGTTAGATGTTGTGCTTCACAACACTATTAAAATCATTAGCTTCATTAAAAGTCATCCCCTTAACAGTTGTTTGTTTTTAAACTTTTGGAAAGACATGGACTCCAATTATAGAAACTTGTTACTATATGCAGAGGTAAGGTGGCTTTCAAGAGGGTAAAGTTTAAACAGATTATTGAAACTTAAAGATGAAGCTGTTATATTTTGATGAAGCAGAAATCCAATTTTGTTAATTTTTTCATAATGATTTATGGTTTTCAAAACTGTGTTATTTGTCAGATATTTTTGAAAAACTCAACTATTTAAACATGTCACTTCAAAGAAAAAAATGTAACATATTCATGTTAAAAATAAAATGGAAAGTTTTACTAAAAAAGTTAACATATAGAAGAATAGGGTGGAAAATGGTTCTTTATAAATGTTTATAGCTACAGATTATTTTATAATTGAAAATAATCTTCCCAAAGATTTAATTGTAAGAGTTATAATTGGTCATCTGAAGTGCCTGGAGACACAGTTTCAGAAATACTTCCCTTCACATTTTGATTCTAAAATAACTAAGTTGGGTTTATAAACCAAACTCAATTGAAATAAAAAATGTCAGTCATCTGCCATTAAAATTTCAAGAATAATTTGCTGAGTTATCAAGCAACACAGGTTTAAAACTTGACTTTCCTAAAAAGGCATTAAATGAATTTTCACTTGTGATCAGGATAGATTTTTCAACTATTTTTGAAATGGCTCTAAACATACTTTGGCCATTTTGTACTACATATTTATGCAAAGCAGTGTTCTCAACATTGATGATTATAAAGTCAAGATATTGATCAACTCTGAAAAACATTGAAGATGCTCTACATCCTACAGTATCAAATATCCCACCAAGATTCAATTCTTAATGTAAAAATAAATAAGCACATCCATCTCATTAGTATGACAATTTGCTTTTGTTTTTAATAAATGGGAAAATTATATGTATACTAAATAATTGTTTTATCTGTGATTTATTATCAGTAAATGTTTGATTTGTATACCTATTTTATATACCTATGTACCCAGAGTCACATAAAAATTTCTTTGGCATAAAGGGGTCATGAGCAGAAAAACTTTAAGAAGCCCTGGTCTAGACAATCAATACAACAATAAATCAAGCCTTGATTAGTAGCATTTGCTGGTTTCCAAAGCAAAGCTTTGTGTGAGCTGGTTGCTCACACTGAAAATTCATTAATTAGCTCTTCTGAGTTGTTTTGAGTTGGCTCCAGCACACCAGTGTTAGTCTTTCATGTCTCTGGACTAGACTGTGGTCTTTTGAAACATTTTTGTTTGTTTGTTTATATATTTCTTATCTGGGTCCCAAATCCAACCTTACACAAAATGTTTCTTCAAAGATCTTCAAAAGGGCAGGGAGAAGAACAGAAGTCCCTCCTAGTGCCTGCTTCCTGCATGAGGCAGGCAACTTGATGAGGAAACCTTCCCTGAGAAGTATGATTTGGTCCATTCCTACACTTTGCTTGGGGGATTTAGTTCAAATAAATTTTATCAATCACTCACAGGATTATACTCACACAGAGGAAATATGAATCATAGAGGAAAAACATGTGGCCAGATCTTACTTTCCTGAGACTTGAGAATAGAGGGTCTTAGCTCTAAAGATCTTATCCACCTTCAAGGCTTTGGAGATCTCAAAAGGGAAACTCATACCTTCTGGACCTCAACAAATAGGAAACATAATCTCAGGGCCTCAGGAACATGAAAAGTTTTTAGCCTCAGAAAAAAGAGATCTCCAATCTGTCCTATCCTTACAATTCCCTCACTCTACTAACCAGTGATAAAATGACTGTTATTATAGGAAAAGTAGGAGGAGGCAGAGATAGAATGAAGAAAAGTCTTGGTTCTACTTCAGTTAAGGGAATGAGATCAGTATTATATGTTCATTCTTTCAAGCCAGGTTTGTGACATTAATTTGATTGAATTTTTGATTGAATTTCTCTCCTCTTTGCTGTTGAGTATGTTGTGATGTTTTCTATCCCCTCCATGAGAAAATTGACAAAGAGGTAGAAAAAGGTGAAAAAGTAGAAAAAGATTTTATCACACCCTCTTTGCACAAGTGCTTGCTGAAATCAATCAATAATATACACAAGAAAAATCTTAAATTTTCTAGAGTTTTCAGTTAGTTTTATGATTATGAAAATATGGCTTTAATTTTTTTCCTTTTGTTATTCTATAAGTGCACTGGTGCTGTCCTTCTGTTATTCTTCCTTCTTGCCAAGTGATTGGTCACATCTTTTTTCATTCATGCATATACTATATGTTATTTTTTTATACCTCTCTTTTTGTGCAAATCATTATTACTAATAAATTAGAAACTACTTGAATGAAGCTTCTCATTATATGTTTGGTCCTCAGCAACTTTGATTCTCCTGAGATCATGAAATTTCATGATTCACAGCCATATGTTGAGAACAGTGGTAGTAGGGAATCATAAAATCGTGGGCTCAAACATGGAATGTGAAAGCTTGAGGTCATAAAAAGATGGTCTTTTGTCAGAACAAAAAAATTGGAAGAGATGTGGGCTGCTCTTTTATTTTGATTTGATTCTAGGTACAAATCATTGCAAATTTTTAGTGCCTATTATTATTAAGGGTTTTATATTACTATTATAATATTATAATAGCATGTTACCATCTGGAAAATATATATTTTTCAATCACTTTTCTTTCTTTTTTTTTTTCTTGAAGCTGGATGTTTAGACTGAGTCCTCTCAAATGACTAGATTTCACTGAAGGGCATTTGTGAATGTCCTTAGTAGAAAGTCAAGAGACAAATACCTTGGGCAATACTAGATCTCCCTCTTTTATGTTTTCTTTGATGTTGACACTGATTACTGAACAAAATAACTGAAGTGTTAATCTCTATTGTTGCTTTTATATAATTTTTAACAAGTTTGTGGAGATATTTTTTAGAAGTGGGTGTATTTTGAATGATCAAATTAAGTCCTTTTAAAGACTTATTTATTGATATTTTCTATTTTTATGACATCCTTTACATAAATACAGCCTTCACTTACCAGAGAGACACCCTTAATAAAAAAGATTTGAAAAAAAAAGGAAATACATATTTCAGCAAAACTATTATGTCTGAGAGAATTTGCATTACCTCACATCCATAGTCCCTCATTAGTTTTTATATATCCTTTGACTACTTATCTATCGGGAAATGACTCAATCTTCCACGTTCACATTAAATATCTGTACTATGTTCCTTAAACATCAGACCCCTATGAGACATATCTGATTCTTTTTTTTTTTTATTTTAGCGAGGCAATCAGGGTTAAGTGACTTGTCCAGGGTCACACAGCTAGTAAGTGTCATGTGTCTGAGGTCGGATTTGAACTCAGGTCCTCCTGACTCCAAGGCTGGAGCTCTATCTACTGTGCCATCTAGCTGCCCCTGACATATCTGATTCTTAAGAACAAAAAACAAAAAACAAAACAAAACAAAAAGAACATGCTTTTTCTTTTGGCTCTTAATTTCATTGATTTTGTTGGGGAAAAAAGGTTTTTATTAATTTTATGTAATAAAATGCTGTATTTTATCCTAAGTCAAATGCTTTTAAAAATCAATATTCAATATGCACAGCATAATCTTATATACTCTCTCTCTCTCTCTTTCTCCTCTTCTTAATAGTGTTACTGTGAAAATGTGATCTGTTTTACATATAGCAGTGCATACAGAACCATCTGCATTGGCCTATCTGTTCTTTTCTCATGTTTTATAAAATCTATTCACAAGCATAGATTATTTTGATGAAGATTTTCATAAAGATAAGAAAGTAGGCATGTTAGCCAGTAGCTATTAACATCTCAGTTGGCTATATTTTTTAAGGAGATGTATCATTTCTGATCTTTTCCATTATTTCAGAATTTTCCCTTTTGTGATATCTTAGGAATCAATCTTTTAGTACCGTGTCACCTCTAGCACAGATTTTTTTTCTCTTTATATATTTGTTTGAATACAGCTGTTCTCAACTTTATTTTCTTAAATATCTTAAATAAAAAGAAATAGAGTCAAAGTGTGGCAATTCCATGTAGTTACTGATAAGAATATATCACAGGAAAAACACTGGTAGATCTGTTCTATTTTTCATCTATACATCATCCTCTTTCTGATTTCATCTGCAAATACTTTCAGAAGAGTTTGCTTAGCTGGGTTTCACACCATACTTTATGCAGGATAATTTTCCTCCCAACAGCTTAAAAAAAAAAAAAAAACTCTTGCAAGACAGGACTCCTGATAATTCTTTTTCCATTCTGTTCCTCTATGATATTCTGAAAATGAGCTTGCACTCTACATTTGACTTGTTTTTGCTCACAGTATTTCTTTATTTGGTAAGGAGATTAAATGTCTAATGGATGAAGCAGTTTCTGGGCCCCCTTTGGCCTCTTCACAATGACAATTAGACTTTTTTAAAAATATGATTTGGATGAATTCATGGAAAGCCTTTGTCAAATGTCAAATCTGCAGATGATAAGAAGATGGCAAAAATAACTAACATATTGGATCCAAGACATTGAAATACAACAATAGATGAAACAAGTGGCTAAATCTAATAATGTAGAATTTCTACATTTGGGTAAAAAAAACAACTTCACAATTGCATCATTTCTCTGTAAAATACATTGAATTTTAGTGGATAGCAATAGTGACATAGCAGCACAGAGAAGCTATTATTGTGTTAATCTTCATTAAGGGAGGTAAAGTATGCTGAGCAAAAGAGATGATCACCATTTTACACTTTTTCCTGTGTTCATACCACATTTGGGGAAACTTGATCAGTTCTAAATATATTGGAAAAGGAAGATAGACTGTAGTAAGTGCAGCAGAGGATGAACAGAATAATAAAGTCATTAAGTATGGTCATGACATATGGAAATGGGTTAAAGGACCTGGAGAAATGTAATTTGGAGAAGAAAAGACAGTAGTGGAAATGAAAATGATCTCCAAGTATTTGAAAGGTTAGATGCTAGATGGAAGAGAGATGAAACTTTTTTTTTTGTTTTGCCCTGGAAGGCCAAACTAAAAATGATGAATGAAAGTTGCAAAGATTTTAATTTAGGTTTAAAAACATTTTTACCTAACAATTAGTGCTATCCAAAAGTGGAGTGGGCAACCACTGAAAATAAAGTTATTTGCTAGAAATCCTGAAGCAAAAGGATCTATGAAAATTTTCAGCAATTATAGAAGGAATTCTTGCTTAGCTGTGGATTGAAATAGAAGGCCTAAGACGTTTCTTTCAACTCCTAGATTGTGACTATGAGCTTTTAAATTTTTCTAAAAAGTGGTAATGGTAAACATAAAAGTTTTTACTTTTATCCATTTTATATTTTTCCAAGTTCACATCTAGTACAAATAGATCAGATTAGACAGTCTCTAATCATATGCAACTTTTTCAAATATTTATTCATTCTTCTAATTTGATATTTTGGGGGTGGGAGAGTTAAGTGACTTGCCCAGGGTCACACAGCTAGTAAGTGTTATGTGTCTGAGGCTGGATTTGAACTCAGGTACTCCTGAATCCAGGGTCAGTGCTCTATCCATTGCACCACCTAGCTGCCCCTCTAATTTGGTATTGATTTTGGTTTTTATACTGAGTAGTCAATAATCTTATGGTACAGAGATGGCTGATTCTGATATGACTGCCACATCAGCTATCAGTTATTTAATTTTTGTTGAAGACAAGGTCAATTTCATTTTTGAGTGTCATAATGTTTAGTGCATGCTGAATTTCATGCATTTCAACTGTATTATCTTTTTGTTTGCTTTATTGATGCCTTTTAATTCATTTTTACAGTCTTTAAGAAAATCTTTCCTATTTCTCCTACCCAGTGAACTTTCTATACTATAACAGTGAATGAAAAAAGTTAAGCAAAACCAACTGACTTGACAATATCTGTGAATGCTGATATTTTCTCACCTTTCTAACTGTTAGATTTTTTTTTAGGTAACCTGACCCTGGTAGCTTATTCATGTTTGATGTTGGGATAAAATGAGGCACTGTTAAGTCATTGTTAACAGTTAGCAAGAGGAAGTTTACTTAGCCTTGACACAGCAAGGATACAATGGCCCTTAGCATCTATAGATCTGCCCCTCTCCCCTTGTGTCATATGGAAATGTGTCTAGTCCACAGGACAGGGTGTGGTGACCTTTGTGATCTTCAGACATCTGCTAAGTCAAAAGGGCCTAGAATCTATGTAAGCAGGACTTCCTATGCTCTTCGGTGATCAGGAAGTGATGTCAGTACAGTCAGAGGCTATCAGGAAGCGCAAGAGGCAGGTACCAATCAGGCCCTAGAGAAAACTTTGTCACCTTTTAGGGAAAACTAAGACATTTTGTGGGATAGTGGGAGGCATAGGAAACCCTGGTAGATATTGGCCCTGTCATATCAACAAATGAAGGAAGGTAGATTTCCTTAACATTTCTGTGGGGCCAAGATTGGTTTTATTTAATGAAACAGTGTTCAGGTTTGTTTTACGATCCTTTTCACTTACATAGTTATAGTCATTGTGTATATTATTTTCTTAGCTCTCCTTGGGCAGCTAGATGGTGCAATGGATAGAAGACCAGACCTGTGTTCAAATCCAGCCGCAAACACTTACTAGCTGGGTGACTCTGGGCATGACATTTAATCTTGTTTGCCTTAGGTTCCTCATTTGTAAAATGAGCTGGAGAAGGAAATGGCAAACCACTCTGATGTTTTTGTCAAGAAAACTCCGAATGGGGTCATGAAGAGTTGGACATGACTGAAAAATGACTAAACAACAATTACAAAGTTCTCCTTGCTTTATTCTATATCTTTTCATGCAGCTTTTCCCATATTTCCTTCAATTCTTCATCTTTATTATTTCTTTTTCTATTTTAATTTTAATATTCTATTTCTCCCCAATTACATGTAAAAACAATTTTAACATTCTTTTTTTCAAATTTTGAGTTGCAGATTTTCTCCCTTCCTCCCTTCCCTTCCCCATTGAGAAGGCAAGCAATCTGACATAGATTATACATGTGCAGTCATGCAAAACATATTTCCATGTAAGTCATGCTTTAAAAGAAACACAGACAAAAAACACCAAGAAAAATAAAGAAAGTAAAGAAAAAGCATGTTTTGATCTGCATTCAGACTCCATTAGTTCTTTCACAGGAGATGGATGGCATTTTTCATCAAAAGTCCTTTAGAATTATCTTGGAACATTGTACTGATAGGAATAGCTAAGCCATTCATAGTTGATGATCAGGCAATATCGCTGTTACTGTATACAATGTTCTTTTGGTTTTGTTCATTTCATGTTGTATCAGTTAATACAAGTCTTTTCAAGTTTTTCTGAGAGCATCCTGGTCATCACTTCTTATAGCACAATAGTATTCCATCACAATCATATACCACAACTTGTTCAGTCATTTCCCAGTTGATGGACAGTCCCTCAGTTTCCTATTCTTACCACCACTAAAAGAGCTGCTATAAATATCTGTGCACATATAAGTCCTTTTCCAATTTTTTATCTCTTTGGGAAGTGGTATGCATGGTTTTACAATCCTTTGGATACAGTTCCAAATTATTCTTCAGAATGGTTGAATCAGTATACAACTTCATAAATAGGGCATTAATGTCTTAATTTTCCCACATCCAATCCAATATTTTCCTTTTCCATCATATTAGCCAATCTGATGGGTGTGTAGTAGCAGTGCAGTTGTTTTAATGTGAGTTTCTCTAATTCATAGTGATTTAGAGCATTATTTTTAATGTGACTATAGATAGCTTTGATTACTTCATCTGAAAACTGCTTGTTCATATCATTTGACCATTCATCAATTGAGGAATTGTTTTTATTTCTATAAATTTGACTCAGTTCTTTGTATATTTAAGAAATGAGGTCTTTATCAGAAAAAATGCTATGATTTTTCACTGTAATGATTACTATGTATTTCTCTCCTTCCTATTTTTCTCATTTACCATTCTCTTTCTCTCCTTTCACCCAATACATTTTCAAAAGTGTTTTGCTTCTAATTTTTACCTTCCCTAGTCCTCCCTCCCTTCTATCAGCACCTTCACCCTCCATCATTTCCCCTTACTATTTTTCTGTAGGGTAAGATAGATTTCTACATCCAACTGAGTGTGTATGTTATTCCCTCTTTGAGCCAATTCCAGTGAAAACAGTTTTATTGCTTCCTTCAACCCAGGCTCCCACCCCTGCTTCCCTTATCTTCCCCTTAATTGCAAAATCTCTCACCTCTTTTATGTCAGATAATTTACCCCATTCTACCTCTTCCTTTCCTTTTCTCCCAATGCATTTTTCTTTCTCACTTCTTAATTTAATTTTTTTTCTAGATAATCATCCCAACATATTCAACTCCCATCTGTGTCTTCTGTGCATACTCCTAACTGCCCAAATAATGAGAAAGTTCACAGGAATTACAAGTATCATTTACCTATGTAGGATGTAAAAAAAATTTAACCTTATTGAATCTCTTATGATTTCTCTTTCCTGTTTATCTTTTCATGCTTCTCTTGAGTCTTGTATTTGACAGTCAAATTTTCTTGAGCTGTGGTCTTTTCATCAGGAATGTTTGAAAGTTTTCTATCTCATTGAATGTCCATTTTTTTTCCTTCTGAAGGATTAGACTCAGTTTTTCTGGATAGGTGATTTTTGGTTGTAATACTAGTTTGTTTTTTTTTTTTGTCCTCTGAAATATCAAATTTGAAGTCCTGTTATCCTTTAATGTAAAAACTGTTAAATCTTGTGTTATCCTAATTGTGGCTCCACAATATTTGAATTGTTTCTTTTTGACTGCTTGCAATATTTTCTCCTTGACCTGGGAACTCTGGAATTTAGTTTTCACTTTGGGATTTCTTTCAGGAGGTGATCAGTGGATTCTTTCAATTTCTATCTTACCCTCTAGTTCTAGAATATCAGGGAAATTTTGCTTAATAATTTCTTGAAGGATGATATCTAGACTCTTTTTCTGATCATGGCTTTCAGATAGTACAGTAATTCTTAAATTATCTCTCCTGGATCTATTTTCCAGGTCAGTTGTTTTTCCAATGAGATATTTCATATTTTTGTTTATTTTTTTTTCATTCTTTTGATTTGATTTTATTGTTTCTTGATGTCTTATAAAGCCATTAACTTCCACTTACCCGATTATAATTTTTCAGGAATTATTTTCTTCATTGAGCTTTTGTACCTCCTTTTCCATTTGGCCAATTCTACTTTTTAAAGAGTTCTTTTATTTTCTTTGCTTTCTTTCTTTCTTTCTTTTTTTTTTTTTGGTTAGGCAGTGGGGTTAAGTGACTTGCCCAGGGTCACACAGCTAGTGAGTGTTATATGTCTGAGGCTGGATTTGAACTCAAGTCCTCCTGAATCCAGGGCCAGTGCTCTATCCACTGCACCACCTAGCTGGCCCAAGAGTTCTTTTCCTCAGTGAATTTTTGTATCTCTTTTTTCCATTTGGCCAGTTCTACTTTTCATGACATTCTTCTCTTCATTGGATTTTTGTGCCTCTTTTACCATTTGGCCTATACTGTTTTTTAAGGTGTTATTGTTTTCAGTATTTTTTGTGCCTCCTTTACCACGCTTTGGATTTTTTTCATGATTTTTTTTGCATCACTTTCATTTGTCTTCCCATTCTTTCCTCTACCTCTCTTACTTGATATTTAAAATTCTTTTCTAAAGAATGGCCTGAGGTCAATTTATGTTTTTCTTTGACACTTTGGATGTAATCTTTTTGACTTTGTTGTCTTCTTTTGAGTTTGTGTTTTTTATCTTCCTTGTCACCATAGTAACTTTCTATAGTCAGGATATTTTTTCTGCTGTTTGCAGCCTATTTGCTGTTTTCCAGCCTACTTCTTGACTTTTAATCTATGTGAAGTGGGGCTGTGCTTCTGGAGTAGATGGGGCACTGTCTCGAGCTTCAAGTTTGTTTTTTTTTAAGCCATTTTCATAATTATAGGGAACTGTAAGTTTTCATTTCTTCCAAGATGGTGTGATGAAGGGAGAGATGTGTCCTGTTCTAAGCTCTGGTCTGTGAACAACCACAAGCACTCTTTCCCACCCTGGAACTGTGACTAGGGTCCCAGCTTCCCTGGGGCAGCAAGCTCTGATGTACTAATGCTCCTTATCATTCTGAGTCTCAGTCCCAGGAATCCAAGTCTGAACAATACAACAAGGTCCTGCCCCAGTGCCAGCAAAGGGATCTTTGTAATCCTGTTCTGACCAGTTTTCTGACCCTTTTACTGTTTGTGGGATGAGAAGTCCAGAAACTGCCATGAGAGCCACCGATTCAGTTGCCACCAAGGCCTCCTGCTGGTTTGCTCATGTGAGGCCTGAGCTTGATTGTGCTCCATTCTCACCCAGGTGCAACAGACCTTTCCTGCCAATCTTCTAAGTTGTCTTGGGCCAGAAAATTGTTCTATTTTTTTCCTTAATTATAGTACAATAAAATTCCACAACATCCAAATAATATGGTTGCTTAATCATTACTCAATAGATAGTCATGTATTTTATTTTTCCAAATGCAATACTTTGCTGATATTTCATTTTTAATCATAGAATCAGCAAAAATCCTTCAAATATTAAAAAACTATATGTATTGTATTAATTTATTACAAACATTTTTGAAAAGCTTGGCCAAATCTGGTCTTACCTACTATTCCAAAAATTGGAGAAATTCCCAAGGTCTTTTATAACAATCCTCTCATACCTTAATCTAAATACTTTATGCAGTATAGCAAAGTCTGTATTAATTTTACATGTTACCTATGAATTTTTGCTTGGTCATAAGACCTAACTATGTATCTGAACAGAGAAAGTTCTTACATAATCATTTTTTCTCAAGTGCAACTATGTTATTCATAGAAAAAAGATTATGAGTACTGAAAATCCTAAAACCTAATCTCTAAACTTTAGATTTATTAAAAATAATAATATTTCATGTGCTTTTCATTCTCTAAAGAAACAAATCATTTGGTTTCTTCTATCATTTTTTCTGGTAACTATCTAAAATATTTAGTATTTTAGTGTCTTAAAGTTTAGACTTGGAGTTTAAATACTACCTCAGGAGTTTACTATCTATGTGATCCTTTGCAAGTCCCTGAACTTCTTTTAACCTCAGTTCCTCATCTGTAAAGTGATGTACCTTAGCAGCTATCTCATGGGGCTAATGTTAGGATCAAATCTATCTATCTATCTATCTTTAACTATTATTATTATTACCAAGTTGGCCTTAAGAGAACTTATTCAACTTGATGGATGGAGGTCAACTAATGTTCTGAAGGTCCTAACTTGCCTGGTATTCAAAAGGTTTATCTCTTTACAAATATCTTCATGTACATTATTTTTAAAATGTCTGTTTTCGAACCCTAACTTTACTTTTATGATTTAGTGCTTAATAAAATTGACATCTATTCTCCAGACTTCATTTGCATTTTGTATGTTCTTGAAATGTCAGTGATATCAGAACATTTGTTTTTGCCTTCTAGATTTCTTTGTCTTCCTCATCTAAACTTTTTTCAAACTTAAAAGCAAATCCAATGATTTTGTCTCAGCACTGAGTTACTTATTTCCCATACAGCACTTTATAGGTTATCTTTATTATTGTTCCATAGATGATACACAGTTTTAATTTTAATAAGCTGTTGGAATTTTTTTGCCTACTGAATTATTTATTGACATTTTTGTGAGCTTATTTTGTTTTCAAAGTTTTAAATTCAGTAAAAGCATATGGATGTCTGATAAACCTGTCACAAAAAATATATAGCTTTCTCTCCTTCAGTTATATCTCTTGGGTAACAAAAAAGAAATCAATTCTTCTGTCTCTTTTATTTATTAACTTCTATATACTAAGCAGTGCTCATTCCGAAAGGATACTATCTACTAATATTCACTGTATTATTTGTTATTCAGAATCTGTCTTTATAAATATCAAAAATGTAATTAATCCCTTTATAAAATAAAAATCAAACTTCTCTACTCTTCTTTTAATTTTTCTTTACTAATAATTCTTTGGAAATTTTTTAATTGGACAAATATTGAGCCTGAATTTGCTAATAATTCATTAAATTATTCATTAATTCATTCTACCAACTTGTAAATCTCCAGTATAATCAATTTATCTTTGCAGGTACTGAAATAAGCACAAAAATAAGGAGCTTAAAGGAGCATATGTGGTATTTAAGCAATATTGATTCTCAAAGTCATTACTAAAAGAAGTCTTTTGACCCTTCCACGAACTAAACAATTTATTCCCTTCTTTCACTTAGACAAGGAATAAATGTAAGCTGAAATAAGTTAAAATGTTTGACAAGAGAGTTACTGTCTTTCAAGTTTTTGTAGAAATGACTAGTATATGTGATAATAAATCTAATATGATTTTCTCTTTTTGACAATTTATAAATGATCTTTTTATCCTTTTCTACTTTCCTGATATATCAGAAAGCTTTATGTCCTCTTTAAAAAAATTGTTTTCCTCAAATTTTCCATTACCAAATCCTTCTTTGAAAGGTATAAGTGGATTAAAAATTAATATAAGTACTATTTTCTTCCCTAAACTCCTATGTGTTGAAACAAAATGGTAATATGATACATTTTTATCATCTACTTTTTCTTGTCCTTAATCAACATACAAAGGCATGAGAAAAACAGGTGTATTTCCTTTTTAACTTATTCCTATTAAATTGTGATTAATTTAAATGACATATATAATGGTAGGGAAAATGCTACATAAACATTAACTGTTGCAAGATATTATTGATTACTATTGTTTCATTCACAGTCTCATAGAAATCACCAATAGGCTGCTTTTGGTGTTGCCTATATTTTTTTACACGCTGGCATGACTTGAGATTCTAATTAAACTTATTTAGTAAATGACTATGTGATGTCTCTATTTCAAGTCAACAGCTCTCAAGCCTTTGGAGTTCTATTGACTAATTTTGATGGCATTTAATACCCTGCCAAAAGTGAAACTGATATTTGCTTTGGGGCTTACTGAATCATTTTAAAAGAGAATGGTTTTCAATAAATGTACTTAAGGGCTTACCTTTTGTAATTTTTTAATGTATTTCAGTGAAATGTGATAGGGAATAGAGGTTACTGTAATATGTTGTTGTTTGTCATTTGTTCTTGAAAAGGACCAATGACATAAGGAAGGTTATGTTATGATGCGCAAGTGAATTTGACAAGGCTGTGCAGTCACCAGTCTTACTTTCTCCTCTGGAGCCATTTGGGCCCAGTGGCAAGATACAGATCAAGAGTGGAGATGGCCCCAGATGTAGTGAGAGACCTTGGCCTTTTTAAGCTAATGTCTTTCCCAGGTCTCAGTTTGTCTTCAGTAATACCCATTCAGTGATTAAGACTAAGTCACAGTTATATCTAAGTGTACTGAGTGAGGGCCATCATCCTCAGAAACACTAACAATACCATTTATTTTTTTAAAGTGCATGGTATAAGGAATTATGAAGAAATGTTATGTAACTTCTAGTCTTAGCTGCCTGAGACTGTGTGAGGAGCACTTTTTGACTTGTCCAGAATCACAAATCCAGTATGTGACAGAAGCAGGACTTCAGCACAGACACTGTTCTAACTCAGAGGCTAGCCCTTAATCTATGATCTAAGCTGCCTCTATTGTTTCTACCATGCCTACTAAACAGCTTTTCAATAATGTTTTTATGAGAACCACTCATTTCTTTAAATTCAGTGTTTATTTTGCATTTTTAATTTATTTTTACAAATTTATTACTGCTTCTTCGAACTCCCAATTAAAAAAATTAAAAAAGAAAAAAGAAAGAAAAAGACAACTCACAGAACATATAGGCATTGTACAGCAAAACAAATACCCACATTTACTATATATAAAACATGTCCATTATGTAGTTTCATTCTATCATCTCTCTTAGGAGATAGATTGACTTATCTTCAGTCTTCCAGATTTGTGGTTTATCATTGGGTTAGGCTGAATTCTAAAGTTTTTCAAAGTTGTTTTTTCTCTATAAGGTTGCATTATATATACATTTTCACCTAGTTCTACTCTAAGTTTCCTCTAAAATATCTATTTCATCATTCTTATAGCACAATAACATTCTGCTACATTCATATGCCATAATTTTTTGTCATTCCCCAGTAGGAAGGCATATCCTTAATTTCCAGTATTGTCTATTATGAAAGCAGCTGTTATAAATATTTTTGTATGTATAGGTCCTTTTCCCTTTTCTTTGATTTCTGAGATATATATGCAAAGTTGTGTTCAAGGGACATGTAGGGTTTTGTAACTTTTGGAGTATAGTTTCAAATTGCTTATCAGAATGGCTAAACCAGTTCATAGCTCCAACAACAGTGCAAAAATGTGCCTGTTTGCCCACAGCCCATTCAACATATGTCATTTTTCTCTTTTGTCATCTTTGCTAATACTGTGGGTGAGGTAGATTCTTGGAATAGCCCTAATTTGCATTCCCCTATTAGGGATTTGGGGCTTTTTTTTCATACAGTTATTGATAGTTTGACATACTAATGTTTATAATCAAAGTAATTTCTAATTCTTTGAGGTAAGCTAAAGAAACCAGTGTCCCTCAAGTTGTCCTGTCTCTGTATAGGGCATCTGCTGTGCTTCTGTTTATACAATAATGTAATTCTAGCAATAGAAACTTAGACTATAGCTATGTTAAGAGACACTCTTTGGTTGGTTTTTCATGAGTAATCAAGGAGATAAAAATTAGCAGGTCTTACTCTTTTACTATTTTTTTTTTATATTTAACCACACCATTTCCTGGGGTCAGACACCATCAAGGCTTACCCAGGCCTATGTCAGAAGAGAACTGAAAAGTACCTGAAGATAAAACTAAGTTTGCCAGCCTATTTATCAAGCTATAGTTTCCAAAATTGCTTGAAGGTCCTTCAAAGGAACTCTACTGCTCATAAGACTACCAAATTTGTTGGAAACATTGAAACATTAAAATGTTGTACTGCTTCACAGCCTCATAAACATGTTCATAAAGAAAGGCTGAGCCAATTAAAAAAAATAAACTTCTTGTGTAGCACAAGACAAATTGTAGCAAGCCAACCAGCAAAAATAATAGAGCTGTCAAAACAATATAATTTCTGTGCACAGAACCAAAACATATTCAATGTAGTCATAGAATGAAGATCTCTTGAATAAATACTTAGTCAGGAATAAATTGCAGAGAAAATACATTTATTTAGAGCTCTTATTGTTCATGGAAACAAATGCCTGCTTATAAGTTTGTTAATACTTGACATGAATAATATTACACCTCAACTATTGTTGGCAATAACTTAAAATATCAGAAGCAATAGACCTTGTTCAGTTAAATGACTTGCCCAAATGTTTACCTTTCACAGACTGATAATCTGGCTATAGAGTAGGACACTTCACTATTTGTGTGCTAATGAATGATCAAGGCATTTAGCTTGATAGATCAAGGTCTTTTGCTAAATAAATTAAGGCAAATAATACTGAGCAAGCTGTTGGCTGGTCTAATGGATATTTGTCAAATTAATCTCAGTCAGTAACTGTGAAAGGATGTGTTTCAATTCTACCCTTTTCATTTTGGGGCAATGTCTGCTCTGGAATGCATGAAAGGAAGTGGGTTCCCACCTTGAGAAGCAAATAAATAAATACCAAATTAGCCCAAAAGATGAGGTAAGTGCTGTATTGGCTATAAGTAAAACAGGTAAAGGACAAACAGGTCTTGATATGACAAACCTTTTTGACTGAAAAGCTCCCCTAGACTAATACTAGCTTGATATTATTTCAATGCCCAATTTAAGGACTTCTGTCTCTCTGTGTCTCTGTCAATGCTTCTCTCTCTCTCTAAAAATACATATAGATATGTACATATGTGTATGTACATATGTGTGTTTTTGCACATTTGTATATAATGCACACATGTGTGTATACATGCATACATATGCACATACCAATAAACGTTTATTAAGTTCCTATTGTGTGCTAGGCATTGTGTTAAGTGCTGGGGATACAAAAAGAGGCAAACTTTTTTTATGTCCTATATGTTACGCTAATGGCTAAAGAATCTTCCTTTTTCTGTATGTGGCTAATTTTGTCCCCATCTCTACTCCCAGGCTCTTCCCTCCTTTGATTTTATTGTATTTTTTTCATATCTCTCACTCTTGTTGAGAGACTAAATAAATGATTATTCCTTATCATTTTACTACAGGACCAGTTCAGGGTATAACTATAGTTCCCCTCTACCATTTACTTCCACTCCCCCTGGTAACACAAATTTCTCCTTGGTTATCCATCCTATGAAACAAAAAAAAAAATTGCTTATTTGCTTAAGGAGTCATGCGACTTAGTTTACAGAGCATCAATTAACTTCTTTCTCCTTTTCTCCTTCTGATTCTTGAAGCTCCTCTTAAAATTTTAGTTCCTTCTTCCTTTTTTTTTAATTTGATGATCCCTCTTAATTCTTTAACTTACTCCCCAGTTCAATTTCTTTTTCAATGCAAATAATAGCTTAGAAACATAAGGCAATTGATTTCATTATTCTGTTTTTTCACCTTCAATACTTGTATTTATTTAACTTTTTTTTTGTTCTTGTTTAAAGTGTTTGAAAATCAAATGGTCTATTCAAATCTATTTTTTTCTCTCAGTAGTGCTCCAATACCTTTTGTTTCTTAAACATTTAACTTTTTCTATTGAAGCTTAGGTTCAATTTTTCAGGGTATATTATTTTAAGGTTGTAACTTGAGCTCATTTGCTTCTTGGAATAATCTACTCCTTTCTTTGATTTATTTCTTGATTGTGATGTAATCCTGGGTTATCTCAACAATTGATGTTTCTTTATTACTCATCCTTCATTATCTTTTTTTTGTCTGCTTACAAAATCTTTTGCTTATTATAAAAACTGTGATGTGTCTTAGATATTTAATACCTTGAAGTTTTAAGCATTGGGATATATTCTAGTGATCTTATGTATATTCATTAAATTAATATTTTATTGTATACATTCAAAAGTTCATGCATTTTCTTTGCATCATTTCCTCTAATATAGTGCTTAAGTTTTTGTTTTTTTCTAACTTTGATGATTTGCTTAGAGATATGCGATATATATCAGAGCATTTTGTCTTCAGTGTCAATTGCCTTAGCTTGAATAGAATTCATGTGTTCTTTTAAAAATGTTGATTATTACTTTGTTTCTTCCAAATTTTCATCTACTTTTTTATTTTTGTATTAAAAATCTCTTATGCAAGACCTCTGGTTCTTTAATGGAAGCTCTAATCTACCCTTTGGTTTCTCTTCTTTGAACTTGTATTGAGAAATCTGGTTTCTGATCTAGTTTCATTTCTAATATTTTCTTTTAAAAGTTTATTCAATTTTGAATTATTCTGGAGTGCTCATTCTTCTTACATTGTCTCAAGGGATTTTTCTTTTTTTTTTTCAAATCAGAGAGTTTTCATTCATTTTCCTTCACACTATAGTGTTTATTCATTATGTTTTTGTCTCTGAGTTCTTACTCATTTCTTCTTCTCTCTCTCTCTAAGTATTCTTGTTGGTTTATTGGTTGTGTGAAAAATGATTTCTCTTGGTAGTCTGTGTCTTGGAGACTCAGAGCTCCCACCTGCCAGCCTTCTGACCAAAGTTCTTCAGAAGGACATCTCCTTCTGATAATAAGATTGCATTGAATCTTCTTATCTTGGTCAAACCCAAACCCATGCCTGAATTTATTTTAATCTTACTGTGGTTTGGGTAGAGACACATCCCCAAGACTGGGGGTGGTATTTCCTTTGATGGCAGGTGATATTGCCCCCTGTGGACTGAGTGTATTCAAGACCTCATTTTAATATAACCCATCCACTTCCTAGTATGTTGACCAATCATGGTTGATTGGCACCCCTTGGGAACACCTATTCTTTTTTATTTTTTTGGCTAGGCAATGGTGACTTGCCCAGGGTCACACAGCTAGTAAGTATTATGTGTCTGAGGCTGGATTTGAACTCAGGTCCTCCTGAATCCAGGGCCAGTGCTCTATCCATTGTGCCACCTAGCTGTCCCTGGAACACCTATTCTTTGAAGGACATATAATGCTGTACATCAAAAATCCCAAATTGAGCCAGTTTTGAACTGGTCCCCTTAGGAAGGCCCAGTTTTGGAATGAACTCCCATGCAATACATGTCAAGCTTGCTTGAGAGAAATTAAACTGTAGACACATGTACACTGATTTCGTTTGTCTCTTTCTTAGAATAAATAAATTGGGGTTCACAGTTGTGAGCTAGGTTTTCCCTGAGGATTTTCCTCATGACTTTTTGTCTTTTCGGGTTTTCTCTCTCATATTTTTAGTAGTTCATCATCTTTTTTTCCTACCAACTCTTTGGTACCTCCCCCATCCTCTGCTGCATAAATCCTCAAAGCTGAATATTCTTAGCTTTACTGAATTAGTTCCTTCTTAGACGTCTCCACAACTGGTCCCAAGTGGATTTCTTTTTTTTTTCTTTTTTTAAATTAATTTATTTTGAATTATCAACATTCACTTCCATAAGCTTTTGAGTTTAAAATTTTTCTTCCCCTCCTTCCCCACCTTCCTCCCTAAGACAACACGTAATCTGATACAGGCTATACATATACATTCCTATTAAATATATTTTCATATTAGTGATGTTGTAAGTAAGAATTAGAACCAATAGGAGGAACCATCAGAAAGAGGAAATAAAACACAACAGAAGAAAAAAATAGCAAATAGTATACTTCGATCTGCATTCAAACTCCACAGTTCTTTCTTTGGATGTGGATAGCAGAAGGGTTAAGTCTATCAATATTAGTCATCACTCAACGTGGCTGTTATTGTGTACAATGTTCTCCTGGTTCTGCTCACTTTACTCAGCATCAGATTATACAAGTATTTCCAGGTTTTTCTGAAGTCAGCCTGTTCATCATTTCTTAAAGCACATTAGTATTTCATTATATTCATATTCCACAACTTGTTCAGCCATTCCCTAATTAATGGGTATCCTCTCAATTTCCAATTCTTTGCCACCACAAAAAGAGCTGCAATAAATATTTTTATACATGTGGGATCTTTTCCCATTTGTATGATCTCTTTGGGATACAGCCCTAGAAGCGCTATTTCTAGGTCAAAGGGTATGCACATTTTTATAGCCCTTTGGGCATAGTTCCAAATTGCTCTCCAAAATGGTTGGATCATTTTATAACTCTACCAATAATACATTAGTGTTCCAATTTTCCCACATCTTCTCTAACATTTATCATTTTCCTGTTTTGTCATGTTAGCCAATCTGATAGATATGATGTGGTACCTCAGAGTTGTTTTGATTCGCATTTCTCTAATCAATAGTGATTTAGAGCATTTTTTCATATGACTATGGATAGCTTTAATTTCTCATCTGAGAACTGCCTGTTCATATCCTTTGACCATTTATCAACTGGGGAATGACTTGTATTCTTATAAATTTGACTTAATTCTCTATGTATTTTAGAAATGAGGCCCTTATCAGAGAGACTGGTTGTAAAAATTCTTTCCCAATTTTCTACTTTCCTTCTAATCTTGGTTGCATTGGCTTTGTTTGTGCAAAAACTTTTCAATTTAATGTAATCAAAGTTATCCATTTTGCATTTTGTAATGTTCTCTATCTCCTGTTTGGTCATGAATTCTTCTGTTCTCCATAAATCTGATAGGAAAACTATTCCTTGCTCTCCCTGTTTGCTTACAGTATCAGCCTTTATATCTTAATCATGAGCCCATTTTGACTCTATTTTGGTAAATGGTATGAAATTTTGATTTATGCCTAGTTTCTGCCACTCTTTCCCAGTTTTCCCAGCAGTTTTTGTCAAAGATTGAGTTCTTATCCCAGAAGCTGGGGTCTTTGGGTTTACCAAATAATAGATTACTATAGTCATTGACTACTGGATCTTGCATACTTAATTTCTAAAATAAGGCTTCTAGACCCCTTTTTCCTGGGTACAGAAGTTTCCTCCCTCCAGCTGGCCCTGCAGTCTCCCCACCTCCTACTCTTTGTCTTAAGGGGCAGTTTTTCCAACCTCTACTATCAGCTTGATAGGAGTCACCCAACTAAGAAATTGCAAGATTATTGCAATTGGCAGTCATAAAACTCTGACAACTATGATTGTTCCCCAGGTAGCATAAAATCTTTACTAAGATAAAATGTATGTCTACTGAGGACATTTGAAAATGATTCTGATCCTGGAAATTTCATACTCAAAATTTTCATAAAATTGGGACTTTATTGACAGTGGTATTTAGTAGCAAATTGGTATTCCTCAAATCATACCATGATTGTGGTTGCCTACACTGCCTAACTTTCCTAAACACTTGAAACTTGCAGCACAAGTCCCACTTGGAACAGCTGACTCAGAAAGAGCTAGCAAACTACCCAGCATCCTGCCTTTTCCCTAGTTCAACATTTCTCTGCTTCCTTCTGGGAGTAGACATTATCATCACTGAGACTGTTATTGCAGCCTAACCACATACTCTCCATTTCCTCCCTCAGTTTACTATGTAGGTAAAGAGAATAAAGAATTCTCTGCCTGTGCCTGAATCTAAGCTCAGGACTATAATGCAGTCTTTCAATAACCCAGTCAATTAATTTGTTATCCTAATTGGCTCAAATAATCTTATATAGTTGATGTGCTTACTGCTCTCTGATTCTAACCTCAGAGCAAATTCATTTGGTTTTAGGTTCTCATTCACAGAGAGGTTTTAGGGTTCAACACTTTTCAAGACTAGAACAATATAAATGTGTTTCATTCTTATTCACAGATGACACTTTCAACACTTTCATTTGCAGCAGGGTGATCAGAAAGTTTTGATAGTCTGCCCCAGCTGTTCACCAATGGTGATCTATGGTTAATGATCCGAGTTGGTGGACCTATAGGGAAAACTTCTGATTCAATGCCTTTAGTTATTCACTTGCACTTGGGGTGGAGCTCTGTGTCTTTCCACCCATATTTCCTGGGAACATCTCCTTTCTTATATTACAGCTAAGTCCTTACACATCTGTAGTTTTATGTGAAAACCTTAAGATCGTATTCCCAATTCCACTCTGCATTTAGGTCAAGTACTAGCAGACTGACCTACATACATGTCATTAAGATAGAACCAAATCCACAGAGGCTTATTCCCAAAATAAAATACTTCATTGTCTTGTGATGCTTACTGAACAGACAGAGATTACAAGGGAGGAACCAAGGAGTGATGGGTAGTTAATCTATTTGAGGAGCACCTGCAAGTGAAAGACTGTAAATGTATTTAAAATTTAAAGCTCTAGACATCAGACTGTGCTTTATACAATTGTGTCTCTATACGGGAGATCAGACTCTATTTGAGGGATATTAAATCATTACGTTGCTGATATTTATTGTGATGTTTCTTTTTGGAGCCCCATAATCAGACCAACCTCTGATGGTAACAAATGCTTTCACTCTATTTTTTTTCCTCTTCTAAATCTTGCCTCACACAAACTGATATTTTTGTTTGTTTTGTTTATTTTTGTTTTTGAGTAAAGTACATTGACCATCTTTTGGCTGTTGCTTTTCACTTGTCTGCTGATACCCAACTATAGACTTCTGTGCTTTGGAAAACCTTTCAAATGTTTCTTTTACTCAACAAACATTTGTTGAACACTTATGACTGTAGGCAGAACCCTGTATGAGGCATTGTAAGAGAGTGTGAAGGTAATAAATCATCATTACTGCCTTCATAACATATACAGCCTATTGGAATAGATAAGACATGTATGTAAATAACACATAATGCTAAATATATGACAAATATAAGAATACCAACTGAATAATACAATCCTGAATCTCATTTGATTATTATTACATAAAAGAGTTGGTAACAAAACTAATCATAGAAAAGAGGCCAGATAATGAAGTGTTAAACTATGTTAAAAATTACTCCAGTATCTATTTATGAGATATGTGAGTGAGTTCCTTTGAGTGAATCAAAAAGGAAGCAACTCACTGATTGAAGAATGAGTCTACATCTGAAAAGGCCTTTAAAAGTCATTCCAGTGGGTCTAGAAGACAAGAAATCTAGCTCTTGACAGGATGAATGGAAGACAATAGAACTAGAGAAGGGGAAGTCATTTGGAGTGTGGAGAATAGAAGAATGGACAGAGTCAACCAACAAAGAATAGGGCTAGAACTCTGGGAGTAAAGATATTTGGTTCAATCAGGCATGAGGTTTATATGTCAGGACTGAAGCTGCATTATGAAGCCCCAGCTCACCAGACTACAGATGGGAGTAGAACTATCCTGATCATCACCTTACCCCAACACAGTTACAAAGATAATAATTGTTACATACCTGATATATTCCTTCACATCCTATGTCTACTCAATAAATAAATGTTATTGCCTGATTGCTGGGGCTTGAGCCTTATGACCTATGGGCCATTTTTCAAACCCAAAATGGTTAATTTTTCAAAACTGGTTAATTGAAGTGAGACAAAAATAGATGAAAGGATGATTACAATTTGAGCTGAAGATAAAATCCTATAAAAAATTGGATGACTAAGCAACTAAAGAGACATACAGTTTCAAAGGTCTTTTAAAGTGAGTTAGGGATTAGGGTTTTTATTTTTGTGTGTGTGTGTGAAAAAAACAACAACAAAATCCCTTTCAATAAAAATATGACAAAATAAAAGAAAACCTATGCTATGACTGTTGCTTGTCACCAATTATTTAAAATTATTTACAAATTCCATGGTTTTCTTTTGGGTCACAAATATAAATAATTCCACATTTTTGGAATTAATAATAAAATATTTGAATGGAAATAAATCAATGATATGAAATAATAATGGATCAGAAAATGTGTTTGTTGCTTTTGTCTGGACCTTACCACAGGATGACCATTTTGTGGTTATGTTAATTGCTTTAATACATACAGGCCACTTTGAAATTCAGTTGGCTTTTTTATTTCAGAATAGAATATACTTTATTCTTTTCATTATCAGACTATTAAGTATGAGATATAGTAATAATCATGCCTTCAACAATTTTATATAATAGCTAATAATACTTCTTGAAACAGAAAACAATGTCTTTGAGATTGGCTATTAGATGCCTTTTTGGACATCGTACTGTTTGGTTCATCTTAAAAGTGAGTTAAATATCATGAGATAAATAATATATTCTTCTATCAATTAGGCTTATACATTTTGCTTTATTCTGGTGAGTGATCAGATAGACGCATATATATATAGACGAATAAATAAGTAAATGAGGGAGAGAGTGAAATTCTTATGCATATGTCATAGAAGTCTTTCCAGTCTTTACAAAAAATAGCATAAAGTACATCCTTCTTATATTTGAGGTTGCTGAATTGCTCTGGGTGGATCAGCAATATTATGGTATTCACTGATCATTTTGCAATAGAAACACTGGTGGAACATTTAAATTTTGTCAAATCTCTTGAACTGTGTTGAGTAAATCTGGCAAATTACATAGCCAGGAGAAAAAGCAATACAACCTAGGAAAAGAAAAAAAAAAGTGAATTTCTAGCTGACTTCTCAGACTGCTGCTGCAGGACCTTTTCTTACTTCTTTCAAAGGCAGTGATGGGCTTATTAGTTACTTCTGAAGTACAGTCAGTAGAAAACCCCAAAGGGCAGGGACCATGTTTATATTATTTTCTTCCCACAGGGCCATGCAGACATAGGCAGTTCAATAAATACTCTTTGAAGAAAATTATATCATAAAACTATCATTGTAGGCCCATGACTCAGAGGGGTCAAAGGCATCAATAAACAAGCACACTTCTACTGGAGGGCCCAAAGATACAAAGAAGTGGAAAAGCAAGAGTAGTTTTCTTCAAACTGAAGAGCTTCACTAAAAAAAAAAAGTTATTGCCTCAAAATAAGGAAATGGTAAATAATAGGTGCTGAAGGTAAATGAGGTGAGGAACCTGGAATCCTTGGAAATTATACTCTTCTCATCTCTGCCTCATTCCTTTCAAAGCTCTGCTCAAGAGCCACTTCTACATTAGACCTCTCCTAGCCACACTTTAGCTCTTAGTGCCTTCCTCTTCCAAAAATTGCTTACTTTTCATCTTCTTTATACTTATATATGTGCATACTGCCACCATGGATAGAATGTTACCTGTTTGAGGGTAGGGAATGTTTCATTTTTATATTTTTATCTCCTATACCCAGCAAACTATGTAAAACATGGAAAGTATTTAATAAATGGGTATTGATGGATTAAAGGGTCAAATTCAAAATCACAATATCTCAAATTCAGAGAGAATATTAGTATAACGATAGGACTTCACATGTCATCTAAGTCATGGATGAAATTGTTGAACTATTGTTCAACTAAGACTGAGCGCAAATCCTCTGATTCTGAACTACAGAACTTTTCCACATCGATATTTTGGCTCTAGCCATTCAATTTGTTCTAAATCTATATAATTATACTTAAGGATAATTTGCATTTTTTTAAATCAACCAATAACTAGACATAATGAGAGGCAGGTAGAACAGTGGATAGAGAATTAGCCTCAAAGTCAAGAAGACTTGAGAGCAAGTCCTATCTCTGACACACACCAGTTGTGTGAATAAAGGTAAGACACAACTTTCTGTGCTCTAGGCAATGCTTTGTAACTGAGTTTCAGGTACTAACCTACATCACTATAGTGCATTTCCTCATCAGAAAGACCCTCATATTAATAAAATCACAGGCCGGTCTTTGTCCCTACAACAGATCACTTTGTAAATAGAAAAAATTGACGAAGAAAAATTCCCATACCTTTTGAATAGATGAATTAACTTCTTCCTTTCTATAGCTATCTGGCAATAACTGGCCTAGAAACTCATATACTCATAACACCAAATACTGAGTTCTTCAAGGTGAGGATATGGGATAACGAGTTGTTCTGAAAAAAAGAGGCCTTCCAAATAAAGAACTGTGATAATTGATATTCAACAGTTTTTTAAGCATCCTCAGGGTGAATAAAAAACAACTAGTAGGATCACAGATCCCACATTTAGAGCTGAAAAGGAACTTACAGGTCACTGAATACAACCTCGTCATTTTACAGAGGAACAAATTGAGTCAGAGGCAATTTAAGAATCCAATTCCTGCTCAAGGGGTTTTCTAATCCAAAAATCTGCCCTTTCTCACTGAATGTAGCAAAACAATTATAAAAATACATTGTAAATACACCTCTGATTTCAATTAGTATGGGAATCTTTACTATGTTAAAACTCCTGCCACCAAGACAATACCAATATTCTACCACTTAATAGATAAATCCTAGAGAGTTGCTTGAGGCATATAGAGGTTCTATCAGAGGGGGATTTAAGCCCAGGCATTCCTTACTCCAAGTCCCACACTTTATCAACTATGTCACATAGCCTCTATAGTAGAATAATTAAGGATTTTACACTTGAATACCAACAAGGGACTAAAGCACAATATGCATAGCAAAAAAAAGTACAGGGGTCATGTTCCTTTTTGTTTTGACATCTCTTTAGTTAACTATTGTGAGTTGAAGTGGTTGTGGACAAAGAATTGTTCCTAATATTGGGATTCATTATCCTGCTACAAAGGTCTGGGATTATAAATCAATGGGGGAGAGACTATTTTTTCTTTGGCAATTGTAGTTTGTGAAACAGTAATAGATAAAATGTACATAGAGGTCAAGGGTTAATAGAGTTCCCCATTTTAGTATCTGATAAATAGCACAGCCATTTGATGACTACCAAAAATTAAAATAAAACAAAAACAAAACAACAAAACAATAAAAAAAGGTGAAATTTATTTTGGTAATGCTTAAAAATTAATAAATAACCCATGAGGGGAGGGGGCAGGGGCAATGCTTTCTACTGGCACATCTATTGTTCCCAACTATGATAAGACAATAATTAACTGGTATGAGTTTGTGTTTTACATGCCATCCTCTTTACTTCTGGCTGTCTTCCTGTCCTATTTTACCTCCTAAGTAAGATAATCTTACTACAATATGGTCACTTGAAGGTTCTTTTATTTGTTATTATGTTGTACTGATATATTATATTGTAGCAATTATTTTACTGTGTATTTAAAACAGTTCATGTGGGGAATATAAACTATTACTGCGGGTCTCAAATTAGAATTATTATTAATTTGGCATATTTATATTTCTCTGAAAGCATGCCAATTAGGATTTGCCTGCCCTGTTATAAAATTGACTTGGATTGTGATGTAAAAACTTTCAGTAATGCCCAAGGTCATTGTCTAATGGAATAAATTGCCCAATTATCAGAACAAGCTACAGAAACAATAGGGGGAACATGATAAGAAGACTTTAAATTAGTTTAGTCACTTTAATAGACTGTCTTGTTACCTTAAACACTGTGTCTGGGTATTAAGAGTAACATTCACTTTGGTTTCTTAAAGTTGATCTTTCTACAGAGCCACTGTGATAGACCATTGTGATATTGTAAAGTTGGCCAGTTCAAGGTAAGTGTATGTAGTTTATATATGCCATGTGAACTAGGTTGGTTTCTTAAAAGGTATTGAAATCATCCTCAAGACTTAAGTGATTCAGGGTGCTAAAGGTTCAGGCCACTGACATTACTTTCTAAAAAGTACTAAAAGCTACAAGTCCTGAGGAGCTCCGGCCACTCTCTTGGATGGTGGAATACTATCTTAACTCAGAGACAGAGAGCATTTTACTAAGCTAAATCAATGCATGGTGTCATTGAGAGTATGCTTACTGAATATCTTTTTTCTGCTATGTCTAAGTAAATCTTCTTTAGTTTACTGTTGAATGAAATCTGAGTGTCTAATTTCATCTCAATATCAAACCAAAACTACCAGAGGGCTAACCTGAATTTGGTCCTATTGGGGAAGTACTAATGGAAAGGCTAAATGAAGGTTTCCCAAGAAAGATCAAAGACTAAAATAGGCAACTTGTTGTAACAACCGGAATGAGGATTCTTTTAGCTTGAGTTTAAAAATGAAACTTGATCTGTTTATTGTACCCATTTCAATTTCTCCATTTTTTATAAATGCCTCACACACACACATGTACACACACACATGACAAATGTAACCACAGCCCCAGGGCTTTGGAACTAGGGTTACATGTCTGAAATAGATTTATTAAAAGATATTCTTCACAGCCAAGTAGAGTTATAAGTGGGATGCTGGGAGACTCCAAGTCTATGTCCAGAGTGCTGGTAGCATTGATGGCTTGTAATTTTCCCTTTTTGTACAGAAAAAAGTTCTATCTCTAATGTGTCTTAGAGATATTCTTTCCTTTTCAGGGGTTCCAAGATAGTGATTGATAGAGTCAGGTGTTATCTACTACCTCTCCTTCCAGAAATATGAATATGGAGTTGGTATGTTTCACTATTTATTCAAGTTTACCTAACAAGGGTAGTGTGGAAGCTTTTAATTCATAGATTAAAAGTGCTTAACATAGTGCCTGGCACATAGCAAGTGCTTTATAAAAGTTAGCTATTAATATTTTTATATATACAATAAGAAAGGTCATAGAACCCACAAGGTAGACATTATGAAATTAATTATAACAGTCTTAGTTTATAACCAAGACCATTCAGTGCTGAGGGAATTATGGGAATTGAGTGAACCACTCTGACTCCATCTTGAGAGTCAGCTCTAGAGCCAGATCAATTTTTCAATTCTATTCAATTATATAGGTCTAGTCCAATTTTTGTCTTGTGAGAAAACTTTGAACCTGGCCCTATGTGTTTGGGAAGCTGGACTACCTTTACCTGTTGCTTAGACTGTCTTAAGGACCTAGTTACACTGACCAGAAACCCAGACAGATCTGAAGATTGACGCTAGGAACTTTGTCACAATTATACATCTCAAGCAACCCATGTATCATATCTGAAAACTACCATGTAATGTTTAATCTGTTACTGTTTCCATGTTCCTTTGATTGAATATAGTTACTGGGGGAGTGGGATACTTCTTTTTCTAGTTGCAGGGAATTGTACCTGTTAACTTTCTTCCTCCCAATTTGGAAACTTCCTAATCTTTCCTCCAATTAGAAATCAAATTACCTAATTATAAATCCTTTTGTGTATCCTGCTTGTTATCTTCTAATACATAAAAATTTGTCTCCCTCTATATTTGTGGTGCAGTGCCAAGTTGTTATTCATGATTTATTTGTTATGCAATTGGTATGCATAACTTAATAAATTGCTATATTTGAAAACTCAAACCTTTGTTTCCTACTTATTTCAGATTTCATTCACCACAGTGCCTCTTGCCTTGCAGGTTCCTTTGGTTTCCATATAGTTTTTACCAAGGTTCCACATCCCTCTGACTAGACAACTAGAATCCTGGAGTAGAAAGATACTTACCATGGGAACTTAGAGCAATATCATGTCTGCAAAACCAATCTGAATTGGGTCTATACGTGCTTTCTTTTGTAATTCATCAACCATTGTCAGAAAGAGGTGAGTTCTGATTAATTTCGGCAGTTGTAGTGAGGATTTGGGACTGTGTTAAGTAGCTTCCCTTGTCACCAATGGCATGCATTTCCAAAGCTAGGTTAGGGTTAGGGTCATGTTTAATGGGTCAGCTAGGTGGCACAGTGGATAGAGCACTGGGCTTATAATCAGGAAGACTCATCTTTCATGAGTTCAAATCTGGCCACAAACACTTACTAGCTGCGTGATCCTGGGCAAGTCACTTAAATCTGTTTGCCTCAGTTCCTCATCTATAAAATGAGCTGGAGAAGGAAATGGCAAACCACTCTAGTATATTTGCCAAGAAAACCCTAAAATAGAATCACAGAGAATCAGACACAACTGAAATAACTGAACAACAACATGGTGAATGGGCACATAGCAGAATTATGTCTTGTACAGTTAATCTGTCCAATAGCAATTGGATTCACAGATCTCTCCTCTTTGTTTATGAGATAAACAATTAAGCTTGGAGGCTGATTTGAATTACAATGGCAAACACAACATTTTCTCAGGTAGAAAACGAAAGGAGGATTTGCTTAAGATTGAATACGGGTTATATTAAGATTCCTTAACTTAACAAATGAGCTCCCTCATAGCCAAGAACATGTTCTATTCAGATTAAAAGCCCCTACTAATATTGGTTTAGAGTTGTTTGGATTGCTACATAGATTGGAAATTCTACAATAAGTTTTTCTTTAATGATACCTGGTTTGAGTTTGTTTTGTTTTTTTGCTTGCCCTCCTAAGTAAGCAGAAATACTATATTTGTTAAGAGGCTTTCTAACAGTATTTTTAAATTGCTTTGTCATGGTTCAAAATTTTAAATCATGAATAAAGAGTAGAATTAGAATAATTTTAAAGGCTCTTATGAGTTTTACTTTAGCATGGGGGTGAATTTAGTAAAAGGGCTCATTTAGTGTAAACACTTTCATCTCCTTTTATCTTCCAGGACTATCAAACTGTACTATCAAACAGTCGACAAATTTCCTGCTTGGTGTAGCCAATCTCAAACAGCTTGACAAAATTGAATGTGATAAGTGTTTATTCTTTGTTAGTACCTACACTGAGATAGAAGATTGGAAAATTCAGGTTTATTTCTCTCTTTTGCAGAGGTAGGTCATCTTCTACTATGAAAATTTAAAGGATACACAAGAGTTTATTGCCTTATTTTCTGGCTTGTCAAGTGGCCTACTGAGAACAGTGGTCAAAAGAATTTTTCTGAAATAGTCTACATGGGGTCAGATAACAAAATTTTTCTAGTAAAACATTGACCTTATACTAAATATAGCTAGAACTCCATCACTGAAGCAACTTTGCCCTGTAAAAGGCTGGAATGCTGACTAGAGAAATTGGGATGGGGATTAGAAACCCTCTCTCTCTCTCTCACACACATACACACAAACATGTACATGTATGCATGTATAATATGAATATATGTATATATATGTGCACAAACAAGTACACATATATAGGCATGTATATACACATATACACATATATATACATATATATATATATATATATATATACACACATATATACACACATATATGCCTATTGAACACACATATCACCTGGGTATCATAGTGACCCTGGAGAAATCACTAAATACTGTTTGCTTCAGTTTCCTCATCTGTAAAATTAGCTGAAGAAGGAAATGGTAAACCACTCCCATATCTTTTCCATAAAAATCCCAAATGGGGTTAGACATGATTGAAACAACTGAACAAATTATACATATGTGTATGTGTACAAATTCTGTATGTACATATAATTTGTTCAGTCATTTCAGTCATATATGTGTCTATTTATCTATCTATCTATCTATCTGTCTATCTATCTATCTATCTATGAAGGTGTATTATTTTCTCTTCAGTAGTCTGTGCGTACATACTATTGCAGTATCTACTTGGAAATGCCTTTTATGTTTGGCACGAAAGACTCACTTAATTGATTGCTGAGTCAAAACTCTAGATAAACTAAAGGGGAATCTGTACTCAGTTCCCCCTTTCCTACTGGCATCAAAGTGTAAGGTGACTCTGCATTCTGGAGGGCTGGTATGTGTATAAGTGTGTGTGTGTGTGTGTGTGTGTGTGTGTGTGTGTGTGTGTGTGTAAGATATTTCCCTCAAATTAACCAGTTCATGAGCACATGGCCTTATTGGCAAGCCTGTGTTTGAGATGGGGTTGCCCCCTACTTTTGTCTTATTTTATTCAGGGATTTGTAAGATCTTGAAAGACAGTTGGTGTATTCTCCCTTTCTGGGCACCCCAGCAAAAGAATATTTGCTATGGGAGCAATTGCAATGGTAGCAGCAATAGCAGCACAGATAGTAGCAGACCAGCCAAGAGATAAAGATTAGCCCACAGAGAGAAAACATTGGAGAGAAAAAATTCAATATGGCATTGATTGGGCTACACTTAGTGGAGGTGAAATGTAAAATAGCTAATGAGCAGCCCTGTTGCTAATGTCCCAGTAAGACTTGTATATTAGCCGCTCCACTGATTGTAATGATGATATGATTGCTTACCATTCCCTTTCAATCAAATGAGATATTTATAAAGCACTTAACACACTGCCTGGCCCATTGTAGGTGCTAAATAAATGCTTATTCTCTCCCTCCTTCCTCTCCTTTTCCTTGTGGGATTAAAAGAGCTTCATAGATGATTCACATTGTACTCTGGGTATTTGTTTTTAACTTCTTTCCCCTTTGCTGAGGAGGATCCATTAGACTAGCATCAAAAATAGAACTGTTCCTCAAAAATCTGTGGTAAGTATTGGAGCACTGGGCTGTCTAAACCCCCTCTTAGGGAGATGTAAAATTCTAAAGCAGTAAACCCAGGGCAAACTATGAGGATCAGTAAAAGACAATGATTGCTGAATTCTACACTCTATGGCTTCAGCCTAGTGGTGCCTGAGTAGTCACTGTGCTAGATATGGGGGACCACATCTATCATTTTTGAGGGGTAGGTTCCAATGTCATCTGCTAGACTGTGAATAATACACTTAATTAAAATTTACTCAACTCTTCATTCATAGAACTTATTGGAAGAGAACTTAGATGTCATCCAGTTGAGTCTCCCTATTTTACAGTTGAAGAAATTGAGTCCCAGAAACATAACTTTTTTAAAGATTATACAGGTAGCAGAGGTGGGTCTTCAGTTCATAGGATCATAGATTTAAACTTAAAGACACCTTAGAAGTCAACGAGTCTGATGTTCACATTTTACAGATTAAAAACAAAACAAAACAAAAAACAAAAAACAAAACAAAACAAAACAACAACAACAACAACAACAACAACAAAAGTCCCAGAGAGGTTGAACAACTTGAGCATGGTCACACAGAACTGGGATCTGAATCTACATTTTAATTTTGAATCCATTGCTCTTTCCACTACATCATTCTATGTTCACATCAGAATCCTTGCTAGCTGTATACTTTCAGCAAGTCCCAGAGGTCCTCTCTTGATCTCACTTTCCACATCTGTAGCGACCAGGTTAGACTCAATGGTATTTAAATTTCTTCCCAAGTCTAAAATGTATGAGTCTATGGATATAGGGAGTTGATATCCAGTATAAATAAGGAGATCATAAGAGAGTGTCTACCTTCCCTTAATGACTCACATCACTGACTCAGGTGAACTATACCAATTGTATCAGCCACCATTAGAAATATTTAAAAAGATCATGGAGAACTGAAGTACAATAAACTAGAGAAGGCTAAATGTAGCCCAATTTTTTGAAAAAATGGAAGAGAAAAATATCTATATAACACAGGTTAGTGAATTTGACTGATTCCTGGGAAGATTCCAGAATGGATTATTAAATAGTTACTGAACATTTAGAAAATAAAGTGGTGATTACAAAGAGTCAGCATGATATCATTAAGAACAGGTCATGCTGGACTAACCTTATTTACTTTTTTTGGAATAGGGTTATTAAATTGGTAGATCAGGAAAATTCTGTAGATATGGTTTACTTCAATTTTAGCAAAGCATTTGATAAAGGATCTCATGGTAGTCTCGTGTGGAAATATGAAGACACATGGACTTGATAAGAATGTAACTAGGTAGATTTGGAAATTGTAGAATATATACTTGCCTGATTCAAAGAGCAGTCATTAATGGTTCAATGTCAACTTCAAAAGAGATCACTAGTGAAGCAATCCTACTTGGTCCTGTGCTGTTTAACATTTTTTAGTAGTCATTTAGATAAAGGTATAGACGATATTCTTTTCAGGAACATGCAGATGACACAAAGCTGAGAGGGATGGGATGGATAACACACTGGATAACAGTCAAGATCCTGGCTAGAATACTAGGTTGGACTTCAGAAGATGACATTTAATAGGGATAAATAAATAGTCTCACACTTTGGCTCAAAAAATCAATTTCACAAGTACAAGATTGTAAATACATGATTAGATAGAAGCTTCTTTGGGAAAAAAGTGGGTAGAGGGAATTTTAGTAGGCTGCATGACCAATATTAGTCAACTGTCAGAATATCTGGGTTCCTATCCAAGCTCTACCACTTATTTATTACCTGTGTGATCATGAGTATATCACTGCACCTTTCTAGGCCTTAATTTCTTCATCTATAAAATGAGAAGTTTTTACTAGATGGCATTTAAGATGTCTTATAGTTCTAAATCTCTGATCTCATGAACAATATGACATGAAAGCCAGCAAAGCTAATTTAATGAGTTACATTAGGAGAACAGTTTCCAGAAATAAGCAGATGATGGTTTTTGTGTACTTTTCCCTATGCAGACCACATTGGAATGTTGTTTAGTTTGGGATATTACACAGTTTAAGAAGGGCTTCAACAAGCTGAGAGCCCCCAAAGGACAACAACCATGATTCTGAAGATCCGTAAATCCATGCTATATAAGGATTAATTGAAGGAACTAGGAATATTTTGCCTGGAGAAGAGCTGAATAGTACAGTGAAAAGAGTGTGAAACATGGAATAATTAGACCAGAATTCCAATCTTGTTACCTGTGTCACCTTGGGCAAATCTCTGAACATGGGTTTGGGTCTCAGTTTTCTCATCTCTAAAATGAGGGAGTTAAACTAGACCTCTAACTTATTTTTTTTGCTCCAGATATATGATCACATGAGCCTCTGAGAATCAGCATGGACTATTCTTTGACCCAGAGATTCTGTTAGGCATATAGCCAAAGGAGGTCATTGACAAAAATAAAGTTTCTATATATGCCAAAATATTTATAGCAGAAATTTTTGGTGGCAACAAAGTAAGTAGATGCCCATAGTTTAAGGAATAGCTAAAGAAATTGTGACACACAAATGTAATGGAATATTACTATACTATTGTTGTTGTTGTTTGTCCTTTGCTCTTGAAGAAGACCATGCCATCAAGAAGATGATGCCATGACTTGCAAGTGAATTGGATTTAGGCAAGGGAAGGCTGTACAAAATCACCAGCCTCACTTTCTCCTCCAGAGCCATCTGGGTCCAATGGCAAGATATAGATCATTGTGCTAAAAGAAATGTTGAATCAAATGAATACAGAGAGGCATAAAAACACTAATATGAACTGATGCAAAGTAAAGTAGAGCCAAAAAAACTCAATATACACAATGACTACAACAATATAAATAGAAACAGCAACCACTACAAAACAATGAATGGCACAAAATTACAAACAGTAAGTTGAGTCTCCAAGAAGAGATATAAGATATCTAACCCAACTCCTTTGCAGAATGTATGTACGAACATGGAATACTGCATATAGTCAGATTTTTCAATGCATTGATTAATTTTTTGTTCCCTTCCTTTTTTTTTCTCTAAAAAATTTATTTGTTATAAGGAATGGCTCTCTGTATGGGGAGGAATAAAGGGGAAAATTTAGATGATGTAAAAATAGAAGATAACAATAAAAGAGAATAAGAACAAATATAGCAAAACAAAAAGTGAGGACATGATAATTGTAATTGGAGGGCTGACACACAGAAAATGAATTAGATTTGTTCTGATTGGTCCAAGAGGGAAGAACTAGCAACAATAGGTGGAAGCTGCAAAGAGGCAAATACAGGATTGACATAAGGAAAACGTTTCTAAAAGCAATGCTTTCCAAAAGTGAAATGGGCTGTTTCAGAATTAATGCTTCTACCTTGGGAGGCAAGGCACCTTTCTCATTCTGCCTGCTACTTTTCCACATACTCCTTACTGCTTTGAATAATATGGATTTGCCTGGCAAGTTATGAAAGGAAGTGAACAGAAGCAGAGGGGATAGCAGCAGTTTTCCTATGAGCTACGTGAGGCCAGAAGCAGTCAGAGATTCCTGCCAGTCTCTGTACATCCAAGATATAGGAAAGCAATAACTCTCATATGTTCCAGTTCCCATTGGATCTCAAGTTTCATGCTCCAGGAGATGAGACTATTGAGTCCAGAGTTTCTGTATCTGCAGATGATGACTAGTCTTACTGAAAGTGTGAATCCAACACTCTGGTGAAACCGTTCACACATTTTTACACACTCCACAAGATGACAACTAAATGAACACAAACTGCATTTCCAAAAATTCTTGTGTTTGAAGCAGCTTCTGTGCTACTTATGGGATTTCTGGGATACTGTAGCCCACATAAAGCATCTGTGGCAGATGTTTTATTGTAATGCATTATTTTCTTGCTATTATACAGTATTAAAGGATTTCATTCTTAAAATAATTACTCTACACTCATGTTTTGGAGATAAAATTCTAGAGATGAGGTACTGAAGGATGATTAGTTACTGCTTATTGTATTGCTGTCCCAAATATTTGCACTAGCTCTCAGCAGAAGTTTCATTTTTAATATATATCTATTCATTTTCTTGGAATAAATATATCTTTATTTAAGCAAGCTTTTGTTTTTCTACAGAGTGTCAATTCCATTATGCCAAGCTCACTAAAATATAACAGGTTTAGTAAGAAGTCAAAGTTTATCAGTAGGTATGGGCTTCAAAGTTTACTTGTGATTGGGTTGACCCCTAAATCCACACAACCTTTGACAGTAGGTATTGTGCCCCATAGAGAGGTCAGGCAAAGCTTAGTGGAAGAAAGTTGATTGTTCTCTGAGGGCCATAGATAGCTTTATATTTCTGCCCCAGTGGGGTGCATGTAAAAATTGCCAGAGTGAATGTGGGACTCTCCAGAACCCATATTCTTTTTACTGAGCTAGATCATTTGAGTGGCTAATAACACTGACAGCTGGTTTAAAAGATTTTCAAGCAGAGCCTAAATGACCACTTGTAGTAGAATATGTTGTATTGGGGAATTCTTTTTAGTCATATATTAAACTAAATGATTGTACCTCCAGCTACAAAATTCTATGATCTGTGAAAACTCAGTTCACCCTAATATTTCACTGTGCTCTAATTTTAGGACCATAAAATTGATCATACTTTTAGACTCTATTGCTATGATTTTATCCAAAGCATCATAAGATGTGGGGGGGGGCTTGCACAAAGAAATTAATAGTTACCACACTTGTAATAGAAAAAAAAGTAAGATACATTTTCAACAATTAGAGAATGACTGAATAGATTATGATATATTAAAATTCAGAGGCAACCATGATATAATAGATAGAGTGGTCAGACAGAAGGGCCAGAAGACCTGGATTCAAGTCCTACCTTTGACACACACACTGACTATGCAAACTTGGGCAAATCATTTAATCTCATAGAGCTCTAGGCAACTCTCTAAGACTACAAATTATGGAGGAAGTGACAACTTATGTTGTTCAAAGGAGTTCTCTCATCTGCAACTTACCTATATCAATGATATCACAGAATTCTTATTATCCCTATAATACTGTATATCACATTATGCCTAAAGTAATGTAATTGAATACCGTGAGACTATAAAAAGTATATAGCACAAGTAAACATGGAAAAACCAAGGTGAAGTGAAGCAAAAGGAAATCAGGAGAATCAGAGTTGTGTTTATACATTGATTATAACTCTATATGTTTTAATTACATATTTATATACATACACACTAAACACACATATATATGCACACATATACTCATACATACACACATGGATAAAGCAAAAGGAAATCAGTAGAACCAGAGTTATGTTAGCACATTGATAATAACTCTATATATGATACACATATACACACATATGTAAATGTATGCTGTCAAAAGTATATGACATGCAAGTAAACCCTGAAAAATCAATAAAATGTGAAGTGAAAGGAAATCAGTAGAACCATAGCTATGTTTACATATTGAATATTACTCTATGTATGATACACACATGAATATATTCACACACAGGATTAAATCTTACGTGCATAAATTACTAAGGAAGGACTAGCACATGTTAACTAATGCAATATAAAAAGATTTTCAATAATGATTGAAACAAAATAAATTTTTGCATTAGGCTTGGCTAACCATAAAATTCATTTAGTAAAGATATCCCTCCCCCCTCCATATCAGTCAATTAGAATGTTAGTTTGTGCTTTTATCTATCTTGAAAATTTTCCTGGGATGGAATAACAGATGAGGTGACCTCTCAAAGCCCTTTTTTCTAACCTTATTATTTTCTTTCATGTTTTCATGCCAGCCTAATGCTCACTAACACTTTTTTTATTGGGAGTGGATAAGATTACATGGCATACAAAATGAACCAATTCAAGGATGCTTTCTTCCTTTTCTATTTCTTTTAAATTTCCTTTTAATGATTACACACTAGGCTCATCTTTAAAATTTCTGGCTCAGCACTGAGGTTTTTTTTTTGTTGTTGTTGTTCCCTTGCCAATATTAAAATAATAATTCTTACATAAAACTTTAAAACACCTTTGTGAAAGGAAAATTTTAAAAATGACAACAACCTTGAAACATAACAAAGAGGGCACTCATAATAGCTGACTTTCCTACTATCTTTCCTGAATAAAATGCTAGTTTTATCCCATTGTAAGTGTGTGTGTATGTGTGTGTGTGTGAGAGAGAGAGAGAAAGAGAGACACACACACACACACACACAGAAAGAGATGGAGACTCAGAGACAGACAGAAAGATGGAGAGAGAGAGAGAAAGAGAGAGAGAGAGAGAGAGAGAGAGAGAGAGAGAGAGAGAGAGAGA
>NW_020954583.1:11854974-11876951 GCF_900497805.2 Vombatus ursinus
AGAGAGAGAGAGAGAGAGAGAGAGAGAGAGAGAGAGAGAGAGAGAGAGAGAGAGAGAGAGAGAGAGAGAAATCCTTAAGGATCTCTGAGTCCTTCCCTGTTGAAAGACTGAGCTTTATGGAACCAAGCACTATAGTTCCAAGCTATTACCCACCAATATTAGAAGGAAATAATTGACTGGAGGTCTTTTCTCTTAATTTGTCAGTGATTTCCTTTTTTTCCCCAGGGAGGCTGTCACGAGTATTTTTACTTAAAGATAGCTCTTTTTTATCATTTCACCATAAGGGCAATTAGAAGAGAACTGCTCTCTCTTTCACATAAAATTTTACTTAAATTCCTACCAAAGGAGGTATTTGTAGTAGGAAACATGCAGGAGGTAGCTTTTGATGTTTGGAAAAGATAATCATCACTAATTTTTCTTCTCTATTTTTCAAAGTCATAGGTTAATGCATTTCATAGACCATCCAAGTCTTTGGAGGAATGTGATGATGAGTCATTGTCTTTTCTTTTTTTAATTTATGTACTACCCTGATTAGTGTTTCTTATTTTTGTACCTAGAACTCCTTGGAAATACTTGGGGAAGTTTCAAGGAAGCCAAAAAGACAAAAAATTTCTGAATTTGAAAGGTCAACTTCTGGCAGAAAAGTTCAATTTTGAACTAAAGGTATAGTGTGAACTGGCTTCATTCACTTTCTATATGCCATCTTTGTACTTTTTCCCTCAATTGTACTTAATATGATCTGCTTTCATTACTGGAGAAATAAGAATTATGGGGTGTGTTTCTCCCTCTCCCTCCCTCTCTCTCTCTCTCTCTCTCTCTCTCTCTCTCCCTCCCTCCCTTCCTCTGCGTGTGTGTGTGTGTGTGTGTGTGTGTGTGTGTGTGTATGTGTGATAGAAAAGAGAAGGGAGTATCCTTAGAGGGCTTTGAAGAATGGAAGTGTAAGGATCATAGAATCTCAGATTTAGAAGGCTTTACATGCTTACTGGATAAGTAGAGGAGAGACAATTTGTGGATAGTGTTGGTCTCAGGTTCAGGAAAACCTGAGTTCAAATCCCACCTCAAACATTTACTAGCTCTATGACTCTCTTATACTCTCAGCTTTACTTTCCTCCTCTGAAAGGTTTTGTGAAGATCAAATAAAATTATAAATGTGTCTATATATATGTATATATTTGAGATATAATATGAACACATTATTTACACAAAATTTTCAACCCTGAAAATACTATATGTGTTACCGATGATGATGATATCACAAAATAAGGATAACTTGCTTATTAAAATACAGAGCTGAAATCCAAAAAATCTTAACAAACTACAATAATTGACTGAATGTAATATGAAGATGCTAAATAGGAATAAATATATGGACTTAAACTTTAGTTTATAAAAAAATAACTTCATAAGTACAAAATGGGAGATCATTTTATGTATAAAGGATTTTATGTATAAAGTAATAGATTGCTAGCTCACTACAAGTCAAGGATATGTTATGTTATGATTATACCTCACATTTTCTTCTATTTTTTCAGGCTTTTGATTTCATTTTAACATTTCTTGTTGTCTCACAGAATCATTGGCTTTTATTTGGTCCATTCTAACTTTCAAGGAGTTTGTTGCTTGGGCAAAGTTTTGTACCTCTTGGGCCAAACTGTTAATTTCCTTGCCAATTCTTTCTTCCAAACCTTTCATTTCTTTTCAAGTGCTCTCATTCCATTTATAAAATAAAACAAAAAAAGAAAAAAGAAAAGAAAATTAATCGTACTCAATATCTTCCAGGGATTCTAGTTGAGTTTATGCCCAAGTCGTGGTTTTCTCTGAGGCAACACTTGTAGTTGTTTTGAAGTTATTCTCTTCTTCCGTGCTTGTGCCTTGAACACCTCTGCCATCGTTATGCCTGTTTATGATGGGATTCTTTTTTGTAAACCCATTCTTCTAGTTTACTTCTGACTTTAGACTTGATGTTAGGGCTGTTCTCTGTCATACTTCTAGAAGGAAGGTCTGATCTGGTCTGGTTGCTTTCTTGGGGGATTGTGTTGTGTTTTTTTAGGATCTTAGGGTCAGGCTAGGGACTTGTAAGTTTTCAGTGCTCTTAAAGTGATCTTATCCAGGGCAAAGTCTATTTGGTGCCCATGTAGTCTGAGCTCTGGTAGTTCCTGTCCTGGGTTTGAGTCTGAGTAAAAATAGAATGCTGCTGGACTTAGTCTCTAGAAGCCAGCTAGAAGTTCTGCTGGTTCAGAGTGACTGAACTGCAGTTTTCCTTTTGTTTGCAATTCTTGCCCTGGTTATTTTTCTGCAGGCTGGGCTAGATTCTGGAACTGAGACCCAGCTTTCCTTCTGGGGTCTAAATCACAGTACTACTGTTGGCTTCTGAACCTTCTCCTTTTTCAGTACACTATACAGGGATTCCCTACCCAAGAACACTACAGTCTACCTTGGACTTGTGATCTGGAACTAGGTCTCCCAGTTGACTCTCTTCCCACTGCAGTGCCCCAGGATGGATTCAGGATTTCCTAGTATTGGTCTAGGATATCCTTGGTGCACAGTCTCTCCCAGGGAATTACAGTGTTCTGCAGGTTCCTGCCTCAATCGGTCTCAGATTCCACAAACCACTCTGTCTGTCTCCTTGTGCTGACTTGGACTGGACAGAGGATTCATTGTGACTTTTTTTTGAGTTCCCCCATCAATATTCATTCTGGTGCATTTTCTAAGTCTGACTGAAGGAGTTTTGTGGAGGGTTCAGCAGTATTGATTCTTTCAATTTAGCCATCTTTCTTGAAACTATCCTCCAGGGTGTGCAATGGCCATCAAAAAAGATGAAATGATTACAGTTGATTATACTTAAAGTCCTAGAGTCTGGACTATGGAGTTGAGAGTCCTAATAGCTTTTTTTCTGCTTAGACCACATCTGAAATATTAGTTTCAGTTCTGGGTGCCACATTTTAGGACTGACGTTGATAAGCCGGACTAGAATGAAGAAAGGTGTTAAGAACATGTCATACAAAGATTGGTTGAAGGAACTGGGGATGTATAGGCTGCAGAAGAGAAGACTTCAAAGGGACATGATAGTTATTTTTAAGTGTACGAAGGCTTATCATGTGGCAAGTAGATTAGACTTGTTTTGCTTAAACCAAGAGTGTAGAACTAGATGCAATAAGCATACATCATAGAGAGGTAAATTTAGACTTCATTTATAGGAGAAAAAAACAAAAACTTCCCACTATTTTTATTTATTCAAAAGTGAAACTACTGCCTTGGGAAGTAGAGGATTTTACCACGAAAGATTTCAAGCAAAAGTTGGGAATCATCTTATTGAATATAGAGGAAATTTTGAGTTGGACTAGATGGTCTTTGAGATCCCTTTCATTTCTTAGAATCTGAATGTGAAATGTTGTGCTTAATCTTATTTTATTTATAGCATCTGTTTTTACATTACTTTTATTTCTGAATAGGCCTCTTCCCTCTTCTGTACCCAAATTGCCAACCTTTAGAACAGTGATTCAAGTTGGAGAAGCATTTTTAAAAAAAGCAGTTTGTCAAAACCAACCAACATAGAAAACATTTCTGAAAGTAACTGCAATATTCTTTGGTCCCACACCTCTCCAAAATAGGAAAAGATTCAGTTTTTCAACTCTCCTTTAGGACTCTTTGGTCATTAAAATAACACAATAATCAATTTTTTATGGGTTCATTAGAGTTGTAAAGGACCTTAGAAACCATTGCTTTTGTTCTTCCCATTTACATTGCTGTAGTCATTGTGTATGTTGTTTTCTTCATTCTGCCTTACTGTGCTGTTTTACTTGCTTCCCTCGGTTTGTCTTCCTATATTTCTCTGAATCCTTCATGTTTATCAGTTTTAATGGCACAACATTCCATTCATGTATCACAAAGCATCTAGCTATGCTTCACTTGATTAACATCTATATTACCTCCAATTTTTTTTTTGCTACCACAAAAATACAAGTATGAATATTTTGATCTATAACATTACCAAGAATTTCTGTGCCAAAGGGTATGGGCATATTAGTTTCTTTTAAGGCATAATTCTATATTGCTTTCCAGAATAGTTGAACTAATTCAAATCTACAGCAAGTGTGTATTAGTGTATCTTTTTTCTCACAGCCCCTCCAATAGTTAGTATACACATCTTTTGTAATCTTTGCCAATCTGTGAGGTCTGTGACGGCACCTCAGAGTTGTTTTGTTTTGCATTTCTCTTATTTTAAGTGATTCTGAGCAATACTTCACATGATTTTTAATAGTTTTTAATTTGAGAATTTTTTCAAAACTTGTGAACACTTATTCATTGAGGCATGTCTCTTAATATCAAATATTTATGTTAATTTTGTATATATCTTGGATATCAGACTTTTATTAGAGATATTTGATGCAAAGATATTCTCTATTGAGGTCTTCCCTTCTTACGCTAGCTGCGAAGGATTTTTAAGTTCAAGTAATCAAGATTATTCAATTTATCTTTTGTAATTATTTCTACTCATAGTTATAGTAACTATGAAAGTTATCTGATCTTGTTCTCTAAGTTTTTTAATGATGTGATTTTTCATATTCCAGTTGTGTACTCATTTGCATCTCATGGTATGTAGGTTAAGATGGTAGTGTTAAATTCAAATAGAAACAGAGCTACTAATCCATGATAAGGTTCCCTGTCCATTAAATATTGGCTTAATTTTAACATGTAATGTTACATGTGTGTTTTGTAAATTTTGTTGACTATTTCCCAATTATGTTTAAATCTTGCTCTGCTCATGTTTCACTTGGGAATATTGACACGTAGACTAGGGACAGTGTGTTTAATACATCTGGTGTGAGATATTAACTTAAACCTAATTTCTGCTGAACTGCCTTCCAGTTTCTCCACTTATTCTTGGCAAATATGATATTTTCCATCAAGTAATTCACATTATTTGATTTATCAAACACTGTGTTGTTGAGTTTGAATGTTTCTGATTTTTCCTTTTCTAGACTATTCTACTGATCCACTTTTCTATTTTTTTATGAATACTGTTTTATAATTTGACTTCTTGTAGAGCTATTCCCTGACCCCTTTCCATATTCATTTTTCATAATTTCCCTTTAAATTCTACATATTTTTTCTCCAAATGAATTTTGTTATTATTTGACAATCTCTAAAAAGTACCCACTTGGTAGATTGAATGGTACAGCACTATATCTATAAATTTAAGCAGTATCATTTATTATATAAGGCTCAATGGCAAGAAATGAACATTCCTTCAATTATTTAAGTAATCATTTATTTCTTTAAGGAATGTCTTAAATTTTTTTTATATATCTTTAGTGTGCCATGATAGATGGCTCCCATATATCTTATGAACTTTGTATTTATTTTGAATGTCTTTCCATTTCTACTTTCTCTTCTTGGATTTTGTTATTACTGTATAGAAAGACTGATGAATTTTTGTGGATTAATTTTGTTTCTTACTATTTTACTGAAGCTATTATCTCAGTTTCTTTGCTGATTCTCTGGGTTTTCTTTTTTTTTTCTTTCCTTTTTCTTTCTTTTCTTTTCTATTTTTTCCAGTTAGTCAAAAGGGTTAAGTGACTTGCCCAGGGTCACATAGCTAGTAAGTGTCAAGTGTTTGAGGCTGGATTTGAACTCAGGTCCTCCTGACTGCAGGGCCAGTGCTCTATCCACTGCACCACCTAGCTGCCTCTGATTCTCTGGTTTTCCTAAGTTAAACAACATACCATAAGTAAACAGATTATTTTCTCTCCTCTTTGCCAGTATTTATGCCTTTAATTTCTTTATCTCATGATTGTTATTTCTAGTAAAGGGTTAGCATTATTTTGGAGATGTCTTATCTTTCTGGGACAGGAAGGAAGAGAGAAAGGGGATATGCAGTTACATTGTAAAAAGTAAAGGAAAGGAATTAAGGAAACTTCCGTTGTATGGTCTCAAACTTCTGTAAGTGTGAGAGGACTTGGGCTGAGATGACTAAAAGAAAGTAGTGAGTATTGTCATTCAAATGCATTTGTTCTTCATTATTTTGTCCTATTTTGTTTCAATCATAATGTGACAAAATACCAAAACAAGTGGAACACTGATCCCTTCTTCTAAAATAATAAGAAATACAAATAATAAAATAATAAACTGACATTTCTGTTATGCTTTAATGTTTACACTGGACTTTCCTCACAACAAGCCTGTGGGGCAGATAATGCTATGATTATCATTTTCATTTTATGGATTAGAAAATAGGCTCAAAGAGATTGTGACTTGCCTAAGGTCATCATCCTAGTAAGACTAGCAATAAAGAGAACACTGTACCATCTCTCTGAAATTAAACCAAACCAGACATTTGTTTGCTATTCAATAAGAGTCTGGAACTATAGTTCTTTAGTTGGAAAAGGAAAATAGATTCGACACCATTTTACATGTCAACATCCTCCCATGACAAATCTCTGCTTTAGTTTGATGTTTCTGAAATATGTTTTCTCTTGTCATTTTGATACTGAAGTTTTTCTCAGTGGAATCATTTGAAAAAAGGTGTAAGCCTGTGTGCGTGTGTGTGTGTGTGTGTGTGTGTGTGTGCACATACCTTAGCAAAAATTTTTTTCAATCTTTACAAAAAGCTGAAGGCAAAAAATTATACATCTTGATCAAGCCTATTTGCCCAAATCCAATTGTCTTTTTACCTACATGAAAAGGTGTTCATAAATATTGAACTTCAAAATCACTCACTTGAATATAAAAATTAAAATTTAATTAACATTAGATAATAAATTGGATAAGAGGATTTATATACTGGCTACTTGGAAGGTTATAGAAAAACCTCTAAGTAACACTAAGTGAAATAACACCTTTTTGCTTTGTAAGTATTCACATATGGGAAATAATTACAAAACATCTTTTTAACTCTCCAAAAATAATGTCTAATATATGTCTTCTGTTTTTTGAAAAGAATGCTTTTCATTTAACTAACTCTAAAATCCATAATGTTCCTAAAGTCTGCCTTTTGGAAGGAAGGAAGAAAAGGGACCTGACACTGTACTGGGGCTAAGGTGAAAATGAAGGGTTTATTTAAAGATCTAAGTAAGAGATAGTTCTTTAATCTGCTTTTGCTTCATCAACCTGACCTGGAATAGTTCACACGGATAAAGTTTGACAGGTTCATAGCACAGAGTTTTCTGGCTGCATTCTCCTTTACCACACAATTTTTACATTGAGTTTATTGCTCTACTCTATTTTCTCAAGACTTTTATTTATTCAAGGTATTCAAGGTATTCAAGGTTCAACAAATTTAAGGGGGGAGAGACTGGGGAAGTAGGCAAGTTACTTATCTGGTGCATTGCCTCAGTCATTGCTATAAATCAAAGGGAGACCAGGATTCAAAGGTGTTTACTGAAAGACTATAAGCTCCAGGAATAGTAGAGAGCTGTCTCCTACTGAGGATCCAAGGTTTTTTAGCTGAGTTTACAACCTGGGTAAGGTGAGAAGGGTTGATTATAAGATGCTACAGCAAATAGAGAAGAAAAAAATCAAAACCATTTTAGATTCCAGGAGATCAGATCAGAAAAAGAGAAGGGAGTCTAGTACCACTTAAACCAATAGCTAAACTAAATTAAATTCTGTTCAAATTTGGTAAATGCCTGCTAGGTTCAAGATTCTATGATAAATTTGCAATCCAGCAAAAAACATAAGACAAATGACCATTCTTCTCAGCCCCTACTTAATACTTTATTTTGGATAGCTATATATATAAGTGTGTCTTATTAGACCAAGCTCTGTGAGGATAGGGATGGAGTTTATCTAAACTTTGTGTCATCTCTAGTGCCTAGCACATTTCTTTGCGCATAGTGGTCACTTAACAAATGCTTGTTGAACTAAATTTATAATGTAGTCAGAAAAGTATTGGAGAAGTAAGAGGAAATCATGTGAAATTCAGGGAATTCCTTCGGACTGGAATATGATAATGGGAAAAGATTAAGGAAAAAGATTTAAGTCAAGTCAAAAGCCTATATTAAGCACTTACTGTGTGCCAGGAGTTATGCTAAAAGAAAAGTTAAAAAAATAGTTCCTGCTTTCAAGGAACTCACATTCTAATAGGGGATATATGTGTATATATATATATACACATATATATTATATATATGTATATACATATATATGTGTATATAAGATGTTGGGAAGATAGAATTGACAAGATTGGGCAAGCAATTGGGTTTGGGGGGGTGGGGAAGAGAGAATGAATAGTTGAGTACGTCACCAAAATCTCAAGCCTAGGTGATTGGGAAAATAATTGATACCATCAACAAAAATAGGGAAGTTAGGAAGAGGAGTTTGTATTTTTTCCCGATATATGTGTGTGTGTGTGTGTGTGTGTGTGTGTGTGTGTGTATGTGTGTGTGTGTGTGTGTGTGTGTGTGTGTGTGTGAGGGGGGGACATAATGAGCACAGTTTGGGACATGTCAAGTTAAGCTGTCTATGCAATATCCTGTTCAAAATGTCTAACAGACAGTTGGAAATGTGAGACTGACATTTAGAGGGAGGTTAGGGCTAGCCAAATAGATTGGAGAATAATCTGCATAGAGATAATAATTGAATCCATTGGGGTTGGTGAGATGAACAAGTAAAAGGGTATAGAAGGTGAAGAGGGAACAGGGAAGAATTTGGGGAGATACCTGGCTTAGTGTGGTATGAATTAGATGAAGATCCATCAAAGGAGACTGTCAAGGAGCGGTCAAGCAGGTAGGAAGAGAACCAAGAGAGCACAGTACGATAAAAATCTAGAGACAATAGAGAATCAAGGAGAAGGTAGTTGGTGGTGTTGGCTGAAGAGAGGTCAAGAAAGATGAGGATTTTAGCATAAGTCAGATGTACATATGGAAGAGATTAAAGCAGATAATCAGGGAAGCTGACTAAGGAAGTTCACAAACATAATTGAAAACAACAATGTCTACAAGTACAGTCACATTTTGAAAGAGTACAGATTGCACCTCTTGGCTTAGTAATCTCATTCATAGCCTTTATAGGCAACCATCTGAACTGGGTTCTGTCAATCTAGACCTGAAGTAATAAAGGAATCTTTATTCGTGACTGGGAAAACTCAGTTCTCTCTGAGTCGTTTGAACCTAATGAATGACCCTAGCAAAGAAAATGTTAATTATCTTTCACTGATGCTGAAGAAAAGGTTGTTGCACTAGGTGAAAAAGCTGGACCAGAGGGCTTCCAAAGTCCTCTTCAACTCTAAACCTCTACTAAAACCTTTACTAAACCTTCTGCTGTGCTGTTACCTGGACCTTTTAATCTTGAAAGTCTGAATTCCTGAAACTCTGAAAGTAAGCTCCTACTGAATCTCTTGACTTTCTTGACCTTGTGGATCTTGACCAATGGATTTGCAGGACCTCAGGTTGCATACTGAGCTCAGTTCTAGAGGACTTGGTACTTTAAAATGATGCAGAAACCCTCAAATCTTTCACTCTTTATTCTTCCCCATCCTTCCCGTACCATTGAGTTGCATCAGGTTACCGTGAGATACTACTTCTACTCTTGCTCCAGGATATATAACATATAATTCTGTCTCTCCCTCTCTCTCTCTCTCTCTCTCTCTCTCTCTCACTCTCTCTCTCTCTCAACGCCCAGTGATGGATAGGTGAGAGACTACATCAGAGTGGACCCCATACACCCTGGCCCCAATAGCAAATGCTCCCATATACCATCTTTTCTGAAGTTCCTGACCTCATCAATGTGCTAGGCCCAGCTGGTGACAATGAATGGCAGTAGATAGTATTATAGGTGTCAGCATCAGAACAGGCAAAGGAAGAAGAAGAAGAAGAAGAAGAAGAAGAAGAAGAAGAAGAAGAAGAAGGAGAAGAAAAAGAAGAAGGAGAAGAAGAAGAAGAAGAAGGAGAAGGAGAAAGAGAAGGAGAGAAAGAAGAAAAGTAGTAGTAGTAATAGTAGTAGTAGTAGTAGTAGCAGGTGATTCTCTACATAAGGACACTGAGGCAACTATTTGTAGACCTGGCGACAATAATAGGGAAGTAAGTTGTCTTCTTGTTTATGTATGTATCTAATGCATTAACAGAGAACCTTCCAAGACTTACTGAAATAAATGACAACTGCATACTTTTGGTAACTCATGTGGGCACAAATTATACTACCATAAGAACTTCAAAAATATTGTGAATGATTATGAAACTGGGCAATAAGCTGAAGAACTTAGGAGCACAGATTTTATTTTCCTCAGTATTGCTTATTCAAATCAAGGAATTCAGAAGAGAAAAAATAATTTGAGATGTGAACAACTAGCTAAGAAGCTGATGTCTAAAAATGAGATTTGGCTTTGTGGATGATGGCTACAATATACAATTAATAGATTCTAGGCCAGAGATGTATGTAGTACTTCTAACAAAGACTAGTAAGGACATATTTGCTAGATGTATTGTAAAACTAACCAAAATGTTTTAAAATTAAAAAAAAAGTACAGAAGAGGGAGAACATCCAAAGTTAGATAACTGTAAGGAATAGCTTCAAATAAAGAATAGCAGTTGAGATACACAGAGATTCACAGGAAACAAACAAAATAAATCAATGAAGGAGTCATTAATATTAATAGCAGCTAGAATTTATAAAGCACTGTAAGTTTTACAAAGTACTTTAAATATATTTCATTTAATCCTCAAAATATGCTGATGAGGAAAGAGGCACTTAGAGGTTATGAGAATTATTCAGTCTTTCAGCTACTAAATATCTCAAGCAGAATTTGAATGTATCTGGGCCTTATGAAAGGGGAGTAGCAGCAGTACTTGGGCAGCAGCAGGAGGAAGGCAGTAGCAACACTGATCATGGCAGTATTCACACTATAGCAGTGAGACAAGTGGTATTAAATGTGGTTCTCAGGCCCTGGCAAAGGAACCAGTGATAGTGCCTATGGCAGCACTCTGGTAGGTAGAAGTGGGCAGCATCAAGGCCTCAATGGCAGTGGAGTAGGAAATGATACTGCCCCTTATAGTAACAGAGTGGGCAATAGTGCAGGCTCTAGAAGAGTGGACAACAGAGAAGGCCCCAACCACTATGGATAAGGCGGTAGCACTGACCTAAGTGGCAGTGAATTGGAATGGGCAGTCCCAAATCCAAATGGAATTGTTGGGAGATACCTTGCTTTCTAACAAATAGAGATGAAATTTTCTCTGTTGTTGTTTGTCCTTTGTTCTTGAAGAGATCATGACAGCAGGAAGATGATACCATGACTTGCAAATGAATTGGATTTAAGTGAGGGAGAGCTGTGCAAGGTCACCAGACTCACTTTCTCCTCTGATCCCATCTGGGTCCAGTGGCCAGATATAGATCAGGATGACTTGAGATCCAACCTCCAAGGATGAAGTGGACAGTGACTCTAAAGGCACAATGGTTTGCTATTACTCCCTCTTCCTTGTGCCTCTACTAAACTAAGCTCTGTAAGGATAGGTACTGAGTCTTCTCTAAAGTTTTCTCTTTGGGTCATCCCTCGAGCCTAGGATAGTCCTTTGTACATAGTAGTCATTTAATAAATGTTTCTTGAATTAAATTTATAATGTAAGTCAGAACTCCCAGGGAGCATGAAGTTCTTACCAGTAGTCCAAGAAATGCTGAGGGTATGGTGGTACAGGATGAGTTTCAATATTGACTCAGTTCTGAAGACAGGCTACATATGAGCTATCATACTATGGATATCCCTTAGCCATGATGAGGACTGAGATTGTGGCAGAAGTGTTTTCAACTGGACTATTACCCTAATGTTCCCGGTGTTGATCCTGTTAACTATTCCTGTTTTATATCAGGAGATTCACTGCGAATGACAAATTCACATTTCAATCATTGAGATCTGGAATTCAGTCTTTCTGAAGGAGGTTTTCATTCTCCTTCACATTTGGTCACTATTTCAGGGGCTGTTACATTGTTTGACATTTTTTGTCTTTTTTTCACCTTCACTAAGCTCCATCTCCAGTTCTGCCTACTCCATATTTCTTACATCACAGATGGATTTTCTAGTAACAGCCTTAAGGATTTTTAAATGATAGAAGGTCCTCTAGAACAGTAGTGTCAAACTCCAATAGAAATGAGGGCCACTAAACTTTACATAAGGATCCCTTCAAGCTACACACTGACTTAGAAAACCACAAATTAATATTATCTATGTTTTATTGTATTTTTATTTTGTTAAATATTTCCCAAATACATTTTAATCTGGTTTGGGTTGCTCTTGGGAATGTTATGAGCTTCATGCAGTGAGTAGCATGTTTGACACCTCTGCTTCAGAAGACTTTTAGGCATTTGCCCCAAAGAAGTGAGATTTGGTAAGAGTAATATCTACTTGGGTCTCTGACATGTAAGTAGGTCTTTGCCTAAAGAGGATGAAAACTGTCCAGGAGACTTTATTGGTCCAACAAACTAAGCCTCAAACCACTGATATAGCTTCCTGATTGCCTAAATATAAATGCCCAGTATACAAAGCAATAGAAGCTTCTTTGATCTGATTCACACTTCTAACCAGATATGCCACCAAGGCAAATATGAAGGCAGGTAAGCTGTACCTAACTGAATCAATGTTGTATTCATGCTGACTATCCTTTCTGGGTTATTGTTAAGTAAGCTTCTGTTCCTTAAATTCTAGATGGTCTCTAGTCAGTTTCTACTGACTGTCTCTTGTCAGTACAATATAGAACCTGAACCACACTAAATGGACTTACGTTAGGTTATCCCCAGATCAGTTTATTATATTTTTCCAGTCTTATAGTTTCCATTATTTCCACTATTTTTATTGCTTTACTTCATCTTTTACTGCACTATTTTTTTGGAGTAAAGGTGTTAAATACCTCATTAGCACCCTTCTACTACCCACTATGAGCATTGAATGTCCTCAAGTAGCTCTTAAGTGCTCCCAAAATAAATCCTCTCTTCTACCATCTGCTTCAGAGGTGCTGAATCTGTTCTCATAGCTTTACTGCCATCTGGCACCTAGGCCTCCCTGTTGCTTCTCAGCATTCTCTCTTGTGTCTTTGACCTGTCTTATAAAGAGGAGACAAGCAACACTACTGTGCCTGTGCCAGCTGTTTCTTATTCCCTCACACAGGCTTGTTACCTTCATTCAGAAAGTAAAATAGCCCAGGTTTCTAACAAAAAGCTCTTCCTAACACATGTGAGATGATTATATAAAGCATTCTGTATGTCTTAAAGTGTTTTCCAAGTGTCTGATATTTAGGATAATAATGATTTCAGATATTACAACATCTGCTAATGCTAGGGGCTCTAATTATCATGGTAGACAGAAGATCTCAAAGGACCAGAGTTTTCAGACTTCTTGCCATGGAAAAATCTGTCAGATGTTATCCTGTTTATGGTTGGCCATTGTTCTGCCTCCACCAGCACTTCCAAAAGTGAACTCATCATCTCCTTCCATGAAACCTGCCTCTCCTCCTACCTTCTTTTTTTGTGGATGGGATCTTCATTTTCTCAATCACTCAAGATTTTAATCTAGGAATTATCTTTTACTCTTATTACATTCTACAGTCAACAATCTTCCAAATCCAATAAATTCTAACTTCATAGTATCTCTGGCACCTGTCCTTCCTTTTCACTCACTCTGAAACATCATATTTCAAGACCTCATTATATCTTGTCTGGACTAAAATATTAGTTGCTTGTAATTATGTTGTGGTAGGTTTCTCTGCCTCCTATATTTCTCCCTTATAATCTATCTTTCTTACATTTGCCAAATTTATTTCCATAATGTACAGATCTGATCATGTCACTTATCATGTTTGGATACCTCAGTGACTCCCTAGTACTCCTTATCTTGATGCCTTGTCATCCCATCAATGAGTGTATTTCCTTCAATGAATAGTGCCAACCATACATGTCTTCTTTTCCTGGGTGAGTCTTATCTACTTTCTAGGTGGCACAGTGTATAGAGTTCTGGACCTGGAGTCAAGATGGCATGAATTCAAATCTGGCCTCAGACACTTACTAGTTGTGTGATTTTGAGGATCAAATGATATATTTGTAAAGTACTTAGCACAGTGCCTAACACATAACAGATATTTAATAAATATGTGTTCCCTTCCTTCTCTTCTTTCCATAAATCCTCCACTTCCACCCAATGTGTTACAGGCCTTCTTCTAGATCTCTTGACATTATGTAAATACCAACTGAGCACTTCGCTGATTATCACTAACTTTCATTATATAACCAGCCCAGTTTCCTGTCCAGCCACACATCTCTCTGATGATATCCTTTCTGTGACTTCTGCTCAAATCTTCACTATCATGTAGCCTACTCATAGTCACCATGTTTGTCTCCAATGCCTTTTTGGTGATCCTCAAATTTAATTCTTTGGAGAAGTCATTCTATGACTTAAAGTCATATAGCATCACCAAAAACATATTGATGTTAAAAGAAAAGATGGACCTTTGTTTCAGGGAGAATCTGTGGGTCAATAAAAGTGTCAATTGAACCTGAACTGGTCTCTGATCTGTGGGTGGTCAGAGCCAAACAAAGCAGGCTAGAGATAAGAGAGTCAGGAATCAAACAGAAGTTTAATTTCAAAGTGAGGAAACAGGTTTGCAAACCGAAGTCCTCCTGAGAAAGAGTGCTTGTGGCAGAGGTAGGGCTTTTAAACATGAAAACCACAAAAAGGTAGGACCCAACATAGTCATTCCTAGGTCTTGAGTAAACAGTTCCCTTGGCAGGCCCACATTTGCAGGCATCTTTGGGACAATACAGGCATTCCTGGGTCCTGTGGGAATAGTCTCCAAGTTACTAGAATTTTTAAGCCTTGTGATCATCTCTTTAGGGTATTTGGGTCTTGTGATCATTCAGAGGAATACAGAACCAGTTATCTGGTGGAAACAGGAGCGCAGTACCTGGTTTCATTCGTTTAGAAGTTACAAGCACAGGAATTTTTAGAATGTCAGGAGATGTGACTGATGACTTCCGCTGCAGGGTGTCAGTTGTAGCTTCAGCTCTCAGGACAGAATCTCCTGGGATATAGGGGAGGTCTAATAAATCCAAATAGTTATTGATTAACATGAAAATCATAAATCCCTTAGTGAACACCTGGTGCTGGACAAAGCAATACATTTTGCCAGAGTGAGATCATCCAGAGGGTTAAGCACAAAGGACTGTTGTTATGTCAAGCTCAAGGCATAGCTTGCTTGCTGGGCCTTAGCTCTGGAAAACGGGGTGTCTTCTAATATCTTGACAAAAGTATAACACAATTGCCCAAAGATAATATAATCCTCTCTGCCTTTTGTTCAATTCTAGTAATTCTAGCAATTTATTGTCCATCTACAGTTTCTAAGAGTCATTTATAGTACTGTACATGGAGTTGTAGTCAAGATGGCAGAGTGAGATTCAGCATTTTTGCTCAGCACACTCAATACATCTCCACAACAACTTAGAAAAAAGATCTGTACCCAATGATTAGGAAAACCAAGACAATGAGTCATTTTTTCAGTTCAGGGCAGCTTAGGAAGACAGAGAGGTCTGCAGATAATGAATCAGGAGCTGGCCAAGTGGGAAATAGAGTGGCAGCAAAGGCAACTGAGGCAGTAGAGGTGGCAAGGGGAGCAGCAGCAGCAGTGGCAGTGGTGAGGAACATTCTAGCACTGAAGCTTAGACAATTAAATACCAGAGCTGGAAGCATGGGGGCAGAAATTTATGCTATCTAACTTGAGGTAGGCCTTTACTACAGCAAGGCAATCCCTGTACTGCCTAACTGATTCTGTATTACACACCCCACAGTAGCCATTCCAAACATTATCTTCTTTCCTCACAACCCCATATCCCTTACTTTAACCCTATATTCCCTCACCCTATCAGCTAAGGATCTCATCTCATTCTTTCCTGAGAGAATAACTGCTAGCTCCCTCTTATCCTTTATTCTGCATTTCATAGTCTCTTAACATCATCCCTCATTCTCTCTTCTAGTCTCTGATGAAGAGGTGGTCCTTCTCCTTATCAAGGCCAACTCAGTTTCTCCAGTAGATTGCCCACACAACTATCCCTTTTCTTTAATCTTTAAACCTTCCTATCTGCTGCATCCTTCACTGCTGCTAAGGAACATACCAAATCTCCTCCAACTAGAAAGCAAACACAGATAACAAAAATTTCTCACTAGAACCCAACATATCCTTGAGTGGCTGCCCTATAGCTCACATCCTCCCTTCAACTAAAGTCCTAGAAAAAAAAAGTAGTATTCTACACTTGTGGCCTCCATTTCTTCTATTTTCTCATTCACTTCTAAACCCTTTGTAGTATGGCTTCTGATCTCATCCATCATTCAACTGAAACTTCCCTCTCTAAAGTTACTAATGACATTTTAGTTGTAATAGCCTCCCCCCCCACCACACACACACTTTTCCTTGACTTCTCTGAAGCATTTGTCACTATTGACCACTTTTTTCTTCCTGGATACTTTCTCTTCTCTGGGTTTTTGTGACACTATTCTTTCTTGGTTCTCCTCCTATCTGTCTGACCATTCCTTACTCTCCTTGGCTTGGCTCATCATCCACTTCATCCATCCTAACTTTTTTGGTGTGGGTACCCAAAGACTTTGTCCTAGGTCCTCTTTTAATCTCTTTCTCACTTAGTAAACTCATCAACTTCCATAGAATCTATGCAACTGATTTCCAGATTCAAAATTCCATGATATCTGTCCTGCTGATGTAACTAAAATCTATATATGGTTGCTGAAAATGGCTCCTCAGGGCCCACTTCTTTTGGTAGACCATGGGTCTATGCTCCAAGCATATAATCAACTGTTTTTTTTTAAAGGTTCAGTGAGTTCACTCATTGGGCAATCTGTCTTTGTTGCCTCCCGCTACCCACCTGGCCCAATCCCTGGAGGATGAAGTTTGTTTACAAGGAGGAGCACCTGTTCCAGAAGCACTGCTCTGAGGGTGAGAAGATAAAAAAAAATGGTATCCTGACTCTCCCATGGGATAGGGGTGAAGATTAATTAAAAAAAAAAAACAAAAACCTAATCAACTTAAAAAAAAACTTAAGCTGTTTCCCAAAGTCTAGTCCTGCATCACCACTGTTTATTAGTCATTTTAAACTGTATGTCCTATTGGTACTTTGAATTCAACCTGTCCAAAACAAAGTTCATTATCTTTTCCTGAAAACCCACTCCACTTCTTAAATTACCTATTTCAGTCAAGGGCACAACCCTCCTTCTAGTCACCCAGGATCCTAACTCTGGTGTCTTCCTCCATTCTTCATTCTCAGTCACCCCACACTTACAATCAGTGGACAAATCCTATCATCTCTGCCTCTACATTTCTCAAATCCATCAACTTCTCTCTACTTACTTGACTATCACTTTAGTTTAGGTCTGTGTGGGGTGTCTGTGATCCTAAAAATAATCAGTCAGAGACTTTTTCTTAAGAAAGGCAAAAAGGAGTTTTTATTGCTTTCTCATGAGAAAGGACACACCCAGCATCGCTCAAGATGGCTCCAGCCAGGGAGTGCAAGGGCTTACAGCTCAAAGCAAGTTTATATAGATCCTAATGTGGAACCCCACCCACCCACTAGCTCCTCTTCCCATTGGCTGGGCTTCAGGGCTCACAGTCTAAGCGCGGAAACTTTTCGCCAGCAACAAGCAGCAAAAACAGGAACTGTTGGTTCAGTAGGAAAATAAGATAAAAGGAGGGACCCAGGAGAGAAAGCTGGAAAGCCTGGACAAACAAGTTACTTTTGGCCACATTGCCTGATATACTCCCTTCTCTTGAGCAATGTTCTGTCTCTTTCAGCAAGGCAGTTTCTGGGAAATCTAGGAGGAGTGTTGTCTCAGCAAGGCCAAGTGGGGGTATGTAACAGGAGAGGTCTGGTCTTATCCTTCCCTGTGTGGGCTTCACTATTTCAGCATCCCACTCAGGTCTTCATCACTTTTCACCTAGATTACTGCAATAGCCTACTTGATCTGTATGTCTCAATTCTCAATCCATCCTTCGCACAGTTGCTAAAATGGTTTTCTTAAAGCACAGGCAAAGCTACTACCCAATAAACTCCAGCGGCTTTCTATTACCTCTATGACAAAACACACACACACACACACACAAACAAAAAAAAGTCATTTAAATCCCTTCAAAACTTGTCTGCCTTTCAAGACTTCTTATACATTACTCTTCTATATTTACTCATTTCCTCAACAATCTAGCAAAACAGGCTATCATCCTGTTGCTCATATATATCATTGCATTTCATGTTTCCCTGCATGTGCTCTGACTTTCTCCCACTCATAACATATATTCCCTTCTCACCTTCACTTCTTACAATACCTAATTTCCCACATAGTAGATGCTAAATAAATGCTTGTTAGAGGAAGCTGGTGGCTCAAAGAATAGAGCAACGGCTGTGGAGTCAGGAAGGCTTGAGTTCAAATATAGCCTCATACTGTTACTTGCATGACCCTGGGCAAGTCACTTAATCTCTCTCAGTTTCCTCAACTGTAAAACGTGATTAATTATGGTATCTATCTTACAGGATTGTTGTAAGAATCAAATAATATTTGTGAAAAAGAAAAAAAAACTGACACATAGTAGGCACTAAACAAATGTTTCTCCCTCTCCCCAGTCTTGTTGATTGATTGATTACCATGGCTAACAAATAATCAAGCTATTTTGGTCCTTAGAAAGCAGTCTGTTACTAGGACCATAATCAAAGCCTTTCCACTATTATGGAACCCATTAGATCTTGTGCTGTTTTGGCATAGCCTTTAAGAAACAAGAGTCATCTCCATTTCATGACTTCTATTGATTATAGGACAAAACAAAACAAAATACAACTCTATTAGTGTGCCATTTAAAGTTCTCCACAATCTGGCTCCAATCTACCCTCTCAAACTTATTTCACTTTATTCCCTTTTATGTGCTTATCCAAACTTGATCCCTGTTTCCAAATCTTGACCTGGCATCTTCTCTCTCCATACATTTGGACTGGCCATCCCTCGTGTCTATAATACAATGACTCTTTATTTCTGTACTTGAAGTCCTTTGGTCAAAATAATTTTCTTCCTCTAAGATATGGCTGCCTTCTCTCCCATGAAGTCATCCATGATGTCCCTTCGTTCCTCATCTTTTAACATCAAAGAGAGTTCTCTTTCTACTAAAATCCTGTTAGATTGTTTTCTCTGATTTCTTCCTTGCTCCTAACATACTTTAACTTTTATTATTATTATTTCTCAGAATCACAGAATTAAAGCTGAAAAGGATCACAGCGGCTACTCTAAAAAGAATATCCAATATACCTAGCAAAGTATATTATTTCCAGCCTCTGGCCAAAGAAAGGAAACTCATAATTTCTTGAGGTAACCATTTCACTTTTGGCCTGCTCTCATTGTTAAGGATCAAGCCTAAATTTCTCTCTTGCAACTTCCACTGCTCGTCCTTATGCTCACTGGGCCAAAGAGAACAAGTCTAATACCTCTTTCACATTTTTATGCACATCTTTTCCTACTAGTAGACTTTAGTTTATTTGGGGTCAGGGAATATGTCATTTTAAAATCTTTTATCTCAAGCACTTACCACAAGGCTTTGCACATTGATGTTATTCAATCATTCAGTCATGTCTGACTCTTTGTGACCCTGAAGACCACACTATCCATGGGGTTTTCTTGGCAAAGATAGTATAGTGGTTTGTCATTTCCTTCTCCAGTGGATTAAGGCAAACTGAGGTTAAGTGACTTGCCCAGGGTCATACAGCTAGTAAGTGTCTGAGGTTGGATTTGAACTCAGGCCTTCCTGACTCCAGGCCCAGCACTTTGTCCACTCAGCCATCTAGCTGCCTCTACTATACATTCCATCTAATACACACTACACACACAGTAAGTGCTTAAATATTTATCCAATATAATTTAAGATACAGAAACATTATGATTCTGGTATTATCTTTACACACACACACTTTATTAAATGGGGACATTATTAATCATTATGCTTCATTCTTTTTAGCAGGTTTGATAGAAAACAAAAACAAAATATTTTATGGTTAAATTCTAATTATCACCATGTAAATCATCCACCTTATGGAAGTTTTTCAGAAAATTCTCTCCTCTGTTACCTTTGATGCTTCTGGATTTTCCTCACATACTATTAGTAATTAGAACAAGAGAATGTCATAATGTTTAGGGACTTCAGGGTCCATCTGGTTGCATTGAGAAAACAAAGACCAAAAGACCTACAGTGACTTGGCCAAAGTCACACATTTAGCCAGGAGTACATCTAGGAATAAGATCCATATCTTTTGACTTTAAATTTAGTGCTTTTTCTGCCTTACTTAACTGGTCTCATTTGGGGATATTTAATAACTCAAAAGTAATTTGAATATTAGCCCAAACAAAACAGCTAAGAAATTCAATCAGATGACAAAAAAATTCAAATTTGATATAAACTAAAATAAAGTAGATTATTGAGTTATTCCCTTTCATAGGTAATTTATTCCATTATTCTCTGATCGGTATGGGGATCTGAAAGTTGGTTATATTTATAATTAACATTTATTTCTCTATTTTCTTATTATATCTTATATATAATGTTGAAGGATTTCACACTAAGAAAAAGAAGAATCTAATTTATTTCTACTAATTTTGCCTCTAGAATTTGATATGGACAAAGTAGAAAGGAAAAGACCTAGTTACTATTTGATACAACCAACTTCCTGGCCCTGACTATAGTTAGTTTCTTGTACAGAGATTCCAAGAGAATTACAGGCTTGTAGGCTCTCAACTCTGGCTGAAGTGTGTCTTGGAATAATATACCTAATAATTCACATTACAGAAATATAAATTTATTTTATTTTATTTTATTTTTTAACATGTGTTTTTAAAACTTTGGGTTACAAATTTTCTCCCATCCTCCCTCCCCACCCACCCTCATTGAAAAGGCAAGCATCTTGATACAGGTTATAGATGTGTAGTCATGCAAAACACTTCCGTGGTAGTCATGCTGTGAAAAACTAAGTATATTTCCCTTCATCCTATCCTACCCCCTATTTATTCTATTCTCTCTTTTGACCCTATCCTTCCTCAGAAGTGTTTGCTTCTTGATTATCCCCTCCCCCAATCTGCCTTCCCCTCTATCAACCCCCTGCTCTCTTGTCCCCTTCCCCCCTTACTTTCCTGCAGGATAAGATAGATTTCCATACCCCATTGTGTATGTTATTCCCTCCTTAAGCCAAATCCTATGAGAATAAGATTCACTCATTCCCTCTCACCTTCCCTCTTTCTCCTCCACTGTAAAAGCCTTTTCTTGTCTGTTTCATGTGAGATAATTTACCCTATTCTACCTCTCCCTTTCTCCTTCTCCCAGTATAATCCTCTCTCACCCTTAATTTTATTTTCTGGATATCACCCCTTCATCTTCTACTCACTCTGTGCCCTGCATCTATCTATATATACATACATATAATTTTTTCCCTCCAATACTACCCTAATACTGACAAAGGTCTCATGAGTTACAGATATCATCTTTCCATACAGAATGTAAACAGTTCAGCCTTAATAAGTCTCTTATGATTGTTCTTTCCCGTTTACCTCTTCCATGTTTCACTTGAGTCTTGTATTAGAAAGTCAAATTTTCTATTCAGCTCTGGTCTTTTCCTCAAGAATGCTTGAAAGCCCCCTATTTCACTGAATGACCATTTTTTACCCCAACGGATTATACTCAGTTTTGCTGGGTAGGTGATTCTTGGTTGTAATCCTATCTCCTTTGCCCTCCAGAATATCATACCCCATGCCCTCCGGTCCCTTAATGTAGAAGCTGCTAAATCTTGTGTTATTCTGATTGTGTTTCCACAATACATGAATTGTTTCTTTCTGGCTGCCTACAATATTTTCTCCTTGACCTCAGAATTCTGGAATTTGGCTACTCCTAGAAGTTTTCCTTTGGCGATCTCTTTCAGGAGGTGATTGGTGGATTCTTTCTTTCTTTCTTTCTTTCTTTCTTTCTTTCTTTCTTTCTTTC
>NW_020954583.1:11876961-11908057 GCF_900497805.2 Vombatus ursinus
TCTTTCTTTCTTTCTTTCTTTCTTTCTTTCTTTCTTTCTTTCTTTCTGGTTAGGCAATGGGGTTAAGTGATTTGCCCACGGTCACACAACTAGTAAGTGTTATGTGTCTGAGGCCGTATTTGGACTAAGGACCTCCTGAATCCAGGGCCGGTGCTCTATCCACTGCACCACCTAGCTGCCCTGGTGGATTCTTTCAATTTCTATTTTGCCCTGTAGTTCTAAAATATCAGGGCAGTTTTCCTTAATAATTTCTTGAAAGATGATGTCTAGCCTCTTTTCTGATCATGGCTTTCAGATAGTCCAATAATTTTACGTTCTCTCCCTGGATCTATTTTCCAGGTCAGTTGTTTTTCCAATGAGATATTTCACATATTCTTCTATTTTTTCATTTGTTTGGATTAGTTTTACAGTGCCTTGATTTCTCATAAAGTCACCAGCTTCCAATTCCTCCATTCTAATTTTTAAGGATATATTTTCTTCAGTAAGTTTTTGGACTTTCTTTTCCATTTGTCCAATTTTTCTTTTTTAGGGCATTCTTCTCCTCATTGGCTTTTTGAACCTCTTTTGCCATTTGGATTAGGCTAATTTTTAAGGTGTTATTTTCTTCAGTAATTTTTTGGGTGTCTTTTAGCATCACTCTCAGTTTTTTCTCTACTTCTCTTACTTGCTTCTCAAAATCCTTTTTGAGCTCTTTCATGGCCTGGGACCAATTCATATTTTTCTTGGAGGCTTTGGATGTAGGAGCATTGGCTTTGTTGTCTTCTTCTGGTTCTATGTTTTGATCTTCTTTGTCACCAAAGTAAGATAATATAGTCTGACTCATTTTGTGCTGCTTGCTCATGATCCCAGCCAATTACTTGAGTTATAAACTCTTTGTTAAGGTAGGTGTCTTTTTCCAGTGTGGAGAATGTACTGTCCCAAGCTTCAGGGGTTTTGTGCAGTTGTTTTCAAAGATACTTCTAGGGACCTGTAAATTTTCAGTTCTTCCAAGGTGCTATGATCAAGGGCAAGGTGTTTAGTCCTTTCCTGGCTGGTGTTCTAGTCTATGAGTGACCACAAGCACTCTTTTCTGTCGTGGAACGGTGAAGAGGATTTCCTCTCCACAGCCACTACAAGCTCCACCATGCCAGTGCTCCTCCTCACCCCAGGACCACCACCCAGAACTGTGACCCAGATCCAAGCACGGGCAAAGCAAGAGAATCCTGCACCAGCAGAGAGATTCCTGCAATCCCCCTCTGATCATCTGAGCAGCCACTTGATTCCCCCTCAGTCTGTGGGCCAAAAGCTCAGGAGGCAGCTGCTGCCCCAGGGCTGAGCTTGGAGACTGGAGCTGAGACCACTGTGCTTCTCTGTCTCACAGCAGAAATAGAGTTTTCCCACTGACCTTCTAAGTTGTCTTTGGCGTCTGTGGGATGAGAGTTCTGGAAACTGCCATGGCTGCCTGCGATTTGGTCCTTTGAGGCCTGCATGCCCATGCTGAACTATGTTCCTCTCCTATCCTGGCATGGTATACCTTTCCCATCAACCATCCAGGTTGTCTTGGGCTGGAAATTTGTTTCACTTTGTCTTTCTGTGGGTTCTGCTCTTAGAATTTGTTTAGTCATTTTTTATAGGTATTTGGAGGGGTTTGGGAGAGAGCTCAAGCAAGTCACTGCTTTTCCTCTGCCATCTTGGCTCTGCTCCCTCTTTTCTCAGGAATATAAATTTATTAAGCATACAAAATTAAGATCATGTTAGGACAGGTAACAACGCTGTAGGTACTGGAGATTTTTAGGCTCCAGCCTCTAACAGTTTCACTTGATCTGGGCAGCCAGAAGGACAGGAAGACAGCTTTGGAGGGGTTAAATAAATAAGCTTACTTTATTCTAGTTTAGTCTTCTCAAGAGGGTTGCTGATAATTGGGTGTATCAATTCCTATAGTATTCCCTAATCACCCTTCTGTAGGAGTGGGTGAGAATATACAAAGTAGGAGCATAACTCCTATCTGATTCCCATAAGCCTCAATGGGGTCCGTTTGAGGCAAATACACAGATTTCTCCCAAGCCTTGATGAGGGCCAATCAAGGTAGGTACATGCTTTCCTCTATGCATTATCCAAATCCCAAAATGGTTCCCCACTTACTGATCGGTGCCCTCTTGATTTATAGAGAAGCACACAAAGAAGGCAATTTGCAACATTAAACTCACAGGTTAACTTTAGCAGTATCATGATGACCTAGCACAGTACAGGCATACATTATATCATCCCTATATCCCATTGCAATTGTGCAGTAGAAATTGTTTTCAACCATAATTAGTGGGAAATATTATCTAGGATCTGGGAACTATTATCTAAAAAGGAATAACAAAATCCGCTATAGATCTACATCGAAAATAAAGGAGAAATTTGGGTGCTCAGACAAGTATGCACATTGCTCTCCATTGAAATCCAGTTCAAGTGAAGTGAAGAGAACCAGAAGAATAATCTACGTAGTAACAGCAATATTGTAAGGAAAATTAATTGTGAAAATCTTAGTAATACTGATCAATACAGTGATCCACCACAACTCCAAAGGACATATGATATAAAATACTACCCACTTTCAGATAGAGAACTGATGGACTCAGAATGCAGATTGGAGCATATTTTTTCCAATTTTTTTTGGCTTTTTTTTCTCAGAACATGGCTAATACAGAAAGATGTATACATGACTGTATATTTATAATGGATAAGATTTCTTGCCTTTTCAAATGGATGGGAAAAGAATGCAGAACTGAAAAAAAATAAAAAAAGAAATAAGATCTAGCTCAGTGGGAACTCAGCTTTAACAACTTTTAATACCAAATTATATATACCATAGTCAGGCAGAGAAAATACAGCATAGAGAAAGAAGATAAATAGTGTTAAAGCTCATGAGAAGGGAATCACTAATACATGCAAAATGTCACTGTGAGCATGGAATACAGTCTCTCTTCCTTACCCCCCCCGCCCCATTTAGAATCTTTATTTTCCTTTATAGCTTAGTTCCAATACAATGCCTTCCTGGCTCCTCCCTTTCTCTCATCTCCCTCCTTCACCCCAATTATTAGTGTTTTCTCCCAGTTCAAATTGCTATGTTTTTACTTAAATTGTTTACATGCTGTATTCCATAACAGAATGACATTTCCTTGAGATTAGGGACTGTTTAGTTTCTGTCTTTGTCTCTCCAGCACTGATTACATTTTTGGGAAGTCATTTTTGTGAAGAGTTTATTACACTACTGCAGACTGGTAACTCTTCTATATTTAATATTCCTTGAGTCAGTTGCCTGGGGGCATTGAGAGGTTAACTGACTTGTCTATTGTCACACAGTTTTATATATGTTAGAAAAAGGATATGAATACAGGTTTCGCTGTGTCCAAGGCCAGCTCTTTATCCATTACACAACACTTTTTCATACTGCCTTTCACTTTACAAAGAACAGACATTTAAATTCAATTTTATTGTATTTATAGTTCCAAAATCTCTCCCTCCTCCACCCATTGAGAATACAAGAAAAATGGAACCCATTACAAATATGTATAATATGGAAAATAAATTTCTGTATTAGCCACATAGAATAGACACATTTGTTAAATTTAATTGAATTTCTGTTGTAAAACTTTTTTCTTGAATTGGGAAATTATTTTTTGCCAACATATCAAAAAATTTTAAAATATCAAATCTTCCAAAATTTCTGGTGAGGGTTTTTTGTTTGTCTGTTTTGCAAGAAATGAAATGCTGATTCCCCGCATGGAATAACACAAAGTGGTTAAACATATTTATTTTTTGCCTTTTCTTTCTCCGTCCAGCATTGTTTGAAATTGGATACCAGAGTGATCATGAAAGCTTATGTCTCCTAGAGCATATATCAGACTCTGTTTCAACTGGATGAGTATTTTCATCTGCATTAGATGCATATAGTTGGGATGTATGAGCACTGTCCCCTGATCTAACAAAATAAATCCTGTGTTCTGGACATATACATAACTTACTCATTAAAACCAGTATATTCATTTAAAGTTATTTATTTTTTTAGTTCTTAGATTCAGGTAAAATTATACTTGGTGAAATCTGACTGAAAAATAAAAAAGTTGCATTTTTCTGGCTGCACTAAACTGAATCATATTATAGCAAATGAGGATAATTGCTCATTTGATAATTTATTAACACAATAATGTAAATGGATCAGTATAAGTATTATTTCTGATTATCTTTATTACATGTATGTTTTTTGATTATTTAACTCTCAGGATATCTGGATGCTTTGACCAAGGACTATACTTTATACCTCCTAAAAGGCTTCAACTCAGAATTTCTTGTAGTCCAATAAAAAAAAATCAACTTTGATGAATCATTTATAGAAGGGTCAAAAATTCTGGGGTTTGCTTTTCCTACCACTGGTGGTGGCTGTCCATCTTTCCTGCTCACTTAACAGGTTTCCTATTTCATTTCCTTTATCTGAACTGGCTCTAACATTTACTGTCTCTAATGTCACTCAAATAGGTTTTGTTTGTCATTCAAAAAGACTATTTGCCTTTCATAGCAATGTCATGGCTGCCCTCTCCTGTCAGATTAGGAAAAGAATATCAGGGTGGATTGAAAAAATCACATAAAATTTATTACCCAGGCTACACATACACATAGCATCTCCAGACTTTTCAGCTCATTGTTTCTCTTATTTGATCTCTCTTTCTGTGAATTCAGATATTGAGAAGGCATTTGGAAAACTCTGGGCAGGTTAACCAATGTTTAGCATCATCCATGCTAAAATACCCCTATAGTTAGAATAATTGAGTTGATATTACAGAGGCAAAATTTTGAATGTTTAGGTTTAAACTTATTCTTATGCAGCTACTGTATCCAATGCCTATTTATAAATTTACTTAATTCTGGTCTCTGACTCTTTGAGTGAGACTTTAGGCATGATGGGTATAAAATGGAAATTTTAATAATTGCCTTTTATCATATAGAGACTATTAGCTATATGATCACTAGTCCAGGTAAGAAGTAAGAAGGTCTGAGAATATTCCCTAGGACCTACACAGGGATTCTACAACATTGAACAAAAGGTCACAGAAAAGGGGAAGTGGAAATTGTGTAAGCTATTTATCGCTAGCAGACTTATCCATCACATGCTTACGGGAATAGATACTACTAAAAGGAGCTGGTGTGGTGAGTGGAGAGAGCAATTGATTTGGGGCAGAAAGGCCAAGTTTGAATCTTAGCTCATAATTCCACCTCTCTAAACCTTCATGTGCCTCATCTGTAAAATGAGAGGGTTATACTAGAATGTCCTTTGCAGCTCTAAATCCTATGTAAGTTCAAAAACAAATAATCAGAGATATGAGAGGATCAGTCTTAGAATTATTACTCTCAGACTAAAAATATTTCTCAGCAATTTGTTTTGTCCTACATGTTCTATTTTTCATTCCTTGAGGACAGGGGCTCATTTTGAATCTTTATGTTTCTGCTACCTAAGAAATTGCCTTGCAAATAGTAGGCAACTTATAAATGTTTGAATTAAATTCAGCAGCCCAACCAAAAGGATTTCTTAGCATCTATGTGTAATTGCTAGTGATGCAGAAAAAGTGGTGTCTGTGTTTATCTCCAAATATAGCATTGTGTGGGGGACAAACACAATTAACAATACACTTAACTTCCTGCAGTGGGGATATTGTGAGAATCTGTAAGATAAGTCCTATTTTTCTCTCATATTTGGTTCTATTCACTGGTAGACCTCTTATACTCTTTAAGTTTCTTTTGACCTGATAACAGGTCATGCATTGAAACCAGATTCTCCCCAATGTGAATCGGTGCCTGGTAGTAATTGAAGTCCTTTGGGAGCACACTGATGCTTTCATAGCACTAAGTGCAACTTAGGAGGGCCATTAACAGTCATCTTGACTTATGTCTTGCCACTGGTCTCCAAAGACTCTGCACAGCTCTGTCTCACTTAATCCAATTCACTTACAAGTCAAGGAATCACCCTCCTGATGTCATTGGTTCTCTTTGAGAATAAAGGATGATCAACAAGCAGTTTAGTGCCCTGCAGAAGTGCCATCAACAATAGTAACTTGATCCTTAGGACAGGATTATATCCATAATAACCAAGGTAATATAAAATATGGTCCCTTAATACACAAAGAATTGTTATGTTTTTCCAAGAGCAAAAGATCCAGGAACTTGAAAAAATACTTAATCTTGGTATTATTGTAGACGAGCAACTAATATGAAATAAAAATTCATGTTGGAGATGGGATAATAGGTTAATAATTCACTATTATACATAACCATTAAAATTCAAAATATTGTGTACTTCTATGTAAACATATGTTAAATACTTTCCTTTATCACATAAAAATGAGCACTTCAAAAATAATTCAATGTATAGGAATTTAGTGGTTTTTATTTTCCTGTATAATCTCACACATTTTACTTGTTTTTCCAAAGGTGTTAATTGCTTTCTAGTGCTCCCTTCTGTGTTTATAGATGCAGGTCCTCTTACTGAAGTTGACAAATTAGGCAACTCATATAATAACCCTACAAATGGTTAATACTGAGGGCAGAGTCTCTGTAGTATAGAAACATCCTTCACAGAAATGAAATTGTACCTGGTCAGTAAATTACTGCTTTTCTTAATTATCACTTGTAAGTATAGGTATGGAGCAATACTTACTAGCAATAATTAATAGAACTTACTGTCATCTAGCTGTTTTATCATCTGGGATACTGTTACTTTTTTTTTTTTAATTCCTGTCAGTTTTCATAAACAATGTAAGGCCAAAGTTGAGACCAATAGACAAAACAAATTTTATACACACATGCACACATGTATACACGTGCACATATAAAACAGATTACATATATTATATATTAAATTTTATTAATATAATATTCCCATGTGTGGTGGCATCATTAAGTATGATCTGAGTGCTGGCCTTTCTCCCAAGGAGAGGAAAGTCAAGAGTCCTGACTGAATCACCAGCACACTAGCTAGAACAGGGGAAGGCAAGGTCCAGGACAGTTGACAAGAGTGATATCAAGCTAGTTAGAACACTGGGCAAACTGTGAGATTTTTGGAGTCAGAAAGAACTGAATTTGAAGCCTGTCTCTTACTTGCCCAGTGAACTAAGGTACCTTTCTAAGCCTCAGCTTCCTCATTTATAAAATGGGGATAACAGCACCTACTTCACAGAGTTACTGAGAGGATCAAATGAGTATGAGATTAAATGGGAAAAGTACTTTGCAAACCTTAAAGTGATATATAAATGCTAGTTTGATAATGATGATGCTAGAATTCTATCTGCCTATCTATTCTCACAAAGAGCAAGTACTCAAACAGAAGCTGAATAAGAAAAGTTGTGGAAGGAATTGCAGCTTTGGGTGAAGGGCTGAAGTAAAAGGACTAAATGCCCTTTTCAAATCTTAAGATTTTATAAATCCATGAACTGCACAGTAGAGGTAGCCTGACATAGTGGATAATGAGTGGATTGCCTGAAAGCCAGGAAGTCCTAGCTTCAAATCTCACCTCTGACACATAACGGCTGTGACCTTGGAAGGAATCATTTAATCTCTCAGTGGTCTGAGCAACTAAGACTATAAATTGCTGAGTGCAATACTTTGTAGAGGACTGTACTTTGTAGAGGAAATATCCTTGGAATTTCCTATTGCTTTTTTCCTATCCTTGTCCCTATGTGGTAGGAGAACTCTTACCAAGGCAAAGGCTTGGGTCATTACCTGGCTTACCTGTGTGGTGACAGAGACACAGACAGGCCTTAGATGCACATACTTCCCCCATGGAGCAAAAGTCCATTTTTTTGAATACCAGAATCTCCAGAGAACTAAAGTCGTAGGTTATTCAAAGGACAATGGAGAGGGCCTAAAGGATATGAGGATGCAGCTTATTACCAAAGAAGAATTGTGGATGAATATCAGAAAGGGTAAAACATCCATTTTCTTATCCATGCCTTTGCAAAGGATATCCCCTATGTCTGAAATGCCCTCCCTCTTTACTCCACTCTTGGAACCTCTAAATCCCTTCAAAGTCACAGCTCAAATGCCATCTCCTTCAAGAATCCTGATGGATACTTCCATGTTATTATCTCCCTGTCTATTTACTGTATTTATTCTGTACTTGACTCATTGAGGACAGTGACTGTCTCAATGGTGGCACATAACAGCTAGCATTTATATAAATACTTAAAAGTTTGCACAACACTTTACACATGTTATATTGTTTAATCCTCACAACCCTTGGAGGTAAATACTTTTATATCCATTTTACAAAAATATCCATTTTACAGATGAGGACACTGAGACTAACAGGTTAAAGGACTTATCTTGGATCATACAGCTGCAAGGATGTGAGGAATTTTTAAAATTTATACTTTCCCTAACTATAAGCTCTATACTCTAACCACTGTGCTATCCAGCTGGTTGATTGACTGATGTGTAAACAGAGAACACTGGCTCATGTAGTGAGGCCAATGGAGAGTTCACATGCTCCACTGATATCCAGGGCAACTTAAGACGATCTAGAGAAAGCTCTCTATACTTTTGGGTAGATCCCCAGCAGAAAATTCAACAGTAGACACAAGTTGATATGGACAAGAGTAAGGGATAGGTCAGCATAAGATAATAGGAACTGCTGCAAATCTTTTCTGTCTTGGAATTCACACCTCAAGAATATTCTCTGCTCCTGTGGCCCCTCCCTCTGGTACCTCTCAGATCCTCCATTTATGGTCCCCAGGCCTGTCATGTCTTCATTTCCTTCCCAGACTACAATCCTGATCTTCTTCTTGGCCAGGTACCTTCTTCCTCTCCCTCCTCCACACTCCCCATGCCTCAGTTTTCAGCGTTCTTTCTTATGTCTTCCCTGTTAGAATGTAAGCTCCTAGAAAGGAAGCCCTGACTTTGTTTTTGCTTGTGTTTTTGTCCTTAGCTTTTAGCAGCACCTGGCACACAGTAGGCATTTAATAAATGTTTGCTGACTGACTGACCACTTGGTGTATCCCTTTCCGCACCTCCATGAACTGTTATCACCAGGTCAGCTCCCTAAAATACCTTTTCAGAGGACACAACATTCTTGAACCATCCACAATACACTGGGGCTTCTAATACTTCCACACCCCACCACACCCTTGCAGCACTAACTCTGCCAGGAACCCCACCCCCACCCCATCATTGTCAATCAATGTGGCATACCCTCACGTGATGCCCGGGAGCTGAACCGGCCTGAGCCTGCACTCCCCCCGCCTCCAACTCCACACACACCCTGTACTGTGTCTGTTCACTCTACCCTCTGCTCCATTACCTTTTTTCTTGCCTCTCCCTCCCCACTCCAGGGTCAGGTTATCCTGGACCTTGTACATGCATAGGTCCAGAGAGATGGAGGGCTACCACGGGGCTTTGAGGATCTTGGCCGAGAGGCCGAGAAAGGCCAGTTTCCGAGGTCTCGCCAAAGCCGACGAGGAGCAGCCCGGGTCCCACAGATTGAATCAACCCTGAGAGCCGCCAGTCGGAGCAGAGCATGTGCGTCGCCTGTCGCAGTGATTTCCAGGCCCAGCAGGTGCTGCGCGTCCTCCTGTGCGACCATGAGGCCCAGGCCAAGTGCATGGATAAATGGCTCAAGGAAAACTGGACCTGCCCCATCTGCCGGAAAGCCGCGGGACCCAGCAGAGCTCAGCGGTGTGCCCAGGACTGGTTCTGAATGAGGGCTGAACTTCCCTTTAGCGGAAGCTGTTGCCACGTGCCCAACCACCACTCCAGCCCCTGCCTAGCACTGGGCCTGGGCCTTCTCTTTACAGTTCCCTTCGTTGCATCTCATTGTGTCTGGTTTTGCTTCTAGTTTTTCTTTGCCCCCCATGATTTCTTCTACACCCACCATGGGAGGCAGGAGCCCCCAGAGACTCCATCTTGGGCCCCCTTCCCCAACCCATTGCTTTTTCTGCCATATTGTAGAGAAGACAAGAGAATTTGGAGGACTTAGACTTGATGACCTGGTAGGGGCTTAGCTGGCCTTGCCCCCTGCCCTCCTCAACATGGACAAACACAGGACACAAGTCTGGCCTGCCCAGGGCCGAGGTCAAGGTCAAGGACAACAGCCCTTGAATTCCTGTTGACCAGTGTAAGGTGGATTTTAGTGTATGTAAAGATTTTGTTATTCCTTTTTGGGTAATAGTTCCAGGATCCTAGATAATATTTCCCAGGAATTATGGTTGAAAACATCTCCACCACACTTGGGCAGTGAGATGTAGTGATGACAAGAGTTAAATTTACAACACTTGTGTTGAATCAGGGTATTGCTGAAGTTACCCAGTGGCAACCTGTGTTAACCTGAGGCAATATATGTTGGCAATATGCCTTCTTTGTATGTTGCCCTATAAATCAAGTGGGCACTGGTACCAGTGAGTGGGGAACCTATTTGGGGGATTTGGTTAATGCATAGAGGAATTCATGTACCTGCCTTGATTTGCCCCCATCAAGGCTTGGGAGGGGGAAAATCTGTGTTTACCTCAACCGGACTCCATTGAGGCTTAGGGGATGAGAAGTTATACGCCTATTCTCCTCCACCTCTTTGAGAAGAATGCTGTAGGAGTTGGTGCGCCCATTATCAGCAACCCTTTTGAGAAGACTAGGCTAGAATAAAGTAAGCTTATTTAATGCCTCCGAAGCTGTCTTCCTATCTGACAAAATCAAAAGTGAACCTGTGCTAGAACATCTGTTAGTGTTAGGAGTTCCCCTGTGTTCTCCTGCCCAACAAATGGTGTTACCTGTGTGTTTACCTATGAAACAACCAGTCAATGAATGTCCTTTTGTACTGGAAGGGGGTTGATTTTGGTCACTGCCTGCCTGTCCATTGAAAAATGGACAAAAGAGATGGATGAGTTTGGAAGTTCTGTATATTGTGTCCTTGGATCAGGACAAGGTTGAGGCAGGAAGGGGAGACTGTTCTCCAGACATTCCACCTCCAATTCCTTGCACAGACTACTCTACCCCAAACTTAGGATTTCCAGTTTTCTTCCAATTTCAGATAAAATGTTACTTCTGTTGAGTCTTTTCAGATTCCTGAGCCTTTCCTCTGGTTGTTTTGGTCCTCCTTCCCTCCCTGCATTGTGTATATATGCATATATTTTTTGTATTTACTTTTATGGGCACATTTTTTTCTTGAATAGAATGTAAGTTTCTTGAGTTCGAAGACTTTTGTATCCTCATTTCCCTGTCAATATTGTTAATAGCAGGGGCTTAATAAATGCTTTTATGAAATGTAAATGAGAAGATTAAAAGGAAGCTGAACTCTCTGAGTAATTGAAAGATCAGTGATGGACCTGAGGACCAGATAGTGAAGGATACTTGGCTCCTGCTAGTCTGTGGACCCCTGTAGGGCCCGGCTATCAGGGTAGAATGTTGCATACATTGTCATATATAGACACTGTCTTTGTTGTTTTTGTTTAATTATTTTTATTTGTTAGACTACGAATTCAATTTTGGGGGAAGAATCATGCCCAACAGAAGACAGCAATGAAACTTGTAATGATTAAAATGCTTTTTGAATGAATGTATTTAAAATATTAAGAGAAGGAATACTGGTTGGCTCTTTTAAAGTAGTTTCTTGCTGACCTGAGAAGGTGAAAACAACAAAAACAAAACCCAAACTGTAGGGCCTTGTAAAAATGTAAGTTAGTACAAATTGAGTATTGATAAAGGTTGGAAGGGGAAAATTATTTCTAGCAGTAACTGACTAGCTAAGGTAACATTTTTGTGATTGAAAATAAATCATCCTGGAGTTGGCTGTAGTGTTTTGAAGACTGAGGAAAAGATGTAGATTAATTTTTTTTTTCTCCAGGCCTTTCTGTTATGACCATCAAAAAAAACTGGAAAAAGTTATGGGAGGGAATATTCATCCAGAAAAGAAAGTGCAGAGATTTCAGGGCCCAAGGATTAGAAGATATAAACAGATAAAGGACTAACTACAGAAATGAAGGTGAGGAAAGCAATCAGTCTTTCATTAGCCAGAGCAGGAGAAGCAGGCTCAAACAGGAAGCTTTTCATGTTCACAAATCTCCAGAGTCCAAGATGGAAAAGAAGGCTAAAACTGAATTGAGGTTATATTGAGGAAACAAATATTTATCCCTAAGGCAGGGTGACAGTCTCCCTCTCACTCCCCAGCATAGGTCTAGAAATAGCTAAGGGCCAGACATATGTAGGGCATTCCCCTTCCTCAATAAACTGACCCAAAGAAGAATGGAAAGAAATGGGCAATGCTCCTTTGTATCCCCAAGACTTGGTGAGAAGTGCTTATGTGGGCGGGAAATACTGGTGAAGGAGAAACTAAATGGGATACATTTCCAACAAGTTTACCAGTACTGAAAATAGTCTTGTTTTAAGTTGCCTACGAATAAGATATTCCCAAGAGAACCTTTATGTGATCCTTGGGGCTATGGGAACCAGGTATGCCAGGTATTTTACAAAGGGTTTTAAAAAGCCTGTGGTAATTTGGCCTGTAAGAGTGAAAACAGTTAACTCCAAGGCTGATTCCCTGGAGAATGATAAGGAACACCACCTGGTGGAGGACAGCTGAACTGAGTTTGTGAGCAGTCACAAAGTCATTTTTCATGATTTTGTCCAAAATCACTTTAATGAGGTTTGGTAAGAAAAACCAGGGACAGTTTTGGGGAAAGAATCAGTTTGCCCCTTTTTATTCTAAGTTCCACTTATTTTTTCCCAAGTGATCATAGCAAGATATAAGAAGATGATCATCAAGCTTCTTTCTCTCCTGCACCTGAACAGACATGGGAAAAATGTTATTGGATATTTCAACGGATGTCACAGAAATGGCAGTAGGTTTTATTGGTAATATTACTACTAATAGTAATAGGTAGGCAGTAGTATTGATTTGGAAAGAGATTTCAGATACTGGATTTGACAAAGTTAATGTACACAAATACTAAGTAATAAAGTTACTCATTTTTTGTTTGTTACCTCATCAATTTAAGTTCCTTCCCACAATGCAGTTCTCAACTCATCCTGCCCATCCTCTGGACTTCTCAGTTCTCTACAGTAGGTTCACTACAGGAGGTACACTCAATGTGCTAGAAGACTTTCTCTATTTCTCCTTATATTTCATGGGTACCCTTAAAGCACTCTGACTGTCCACCAGTTATCCCTTATTCTTGCTGTGTGGCCAGCCCATGTTTCTTTCTATCATATAATTATTGTTGACATCTTCTGTTCCTATTCTTTGGAATACTCTTTGGTCATATATTTCAGCCTGCTCAAACCCAGCACAACTCTCCATTGCCTTCTGTGATAATTAGGTTTAATTTTCAGAGACTTATCTTCTCTGTCTGTGCGATATAGGAGTAACATAAGAATGTCCTTATTAAAGAGGATAGGCCTTTGATTCCTTGGAAACCTTAGGGTTGTTAAAGCAACTTTATGATTTCCAGTGCATTTTTCTCCTTCTGCTCATCTCTGGGCTCAATTCTTTGTCCATCTGTATTGTCTGTCCCAGATACACATATTTATGGATAAACTCTAGAGTAATATGAGCAATAAACATTCGTCATCTACTTGTCTTTTCTCTTTGGTGATCGGTCCAAACTCCTGAGTGTATGAAAGTAATTCTGACACCCTTACTCAATTTGATCATTATTTACTCAGCTCATTGAGATTTAATGGGCATCAGTGATTGAATTAGTGAATTAAGTGGAACATAATTAAATTTAATTTAGTTAATACTGTAAGAATAAGGGTCATGTGGGTTACAATTAATTAACCCACCATGTACTGATGATAATATTACTTATATTTGATTTATAGGATAGATTTATACTTTTTTTAGTTAGGCCTGCCCTAGAGATTTATATCAACTTGTGTTAGAAATTTGCTGTAGTAGCACCATCCACCTCACCCTTCCCCCAACAGAGAACTATGCTTAAAAAAAAACCAAAACAACAAAACAAAAATAAACAGCTTCCTTGTTCCCTTGCCATAATGTTCTGAACAGCCAGTAGAAAGCCCCACAATACTGCTGACAAATTAGTGGTAGTTGTTAGACATTTTCTTTAACTAATCATAGGAGATCCTGCTCCCACCCTCTTCTGAAGATGACTGATCATGAATTATGACACTTCCTTAGTGATTGCCCAAGGTCAATAAAAGTGGCTGGCAGATGAGCAGAAGGATCCTTGATTGCAAGGAAAGTCTTGGATCCAATTGTTTAGGGACCACTGGTCTCCCTAATTAATAAATTGATCATGCTCAGAACTCTGCCGCAGTTTCCTTTTTTTTTTGTAGATTAGACTTTTGCAGCCCACAGGTGACTACAGATCTCTTTCAGGAGGCTCTGCAATGCAGTGGGGCTTGATAAAATCAACACAATGCAATCTTAAAAAAACAAAAAACAAGAAAAGGAGCTTGGAAAGCCTTGACTTGGACTCTGCTGGATCCCCTCCAGCACAGTAGCAAGTATCTTTGGTGAGCATACATCTTTCTCTTTTATGCCTTGCCAGATATTTATGATCAGAGGGTCTCCAAAGAGGGTTATTTCTATTGTTACATTTTTCTAGGAACTTGAAATAATTTTGATATGTGGATTGATTAATCAATTATTAAGCATTTATTAAATGCCTACTATGTGACAGTTAGTGCAGTGGACAGAGCACCAGGCCTGGAGTTAGGAAGACTCCTTCTTGAGTTCAAATCTGACCTCTGACACTTACTAGTTGTGTGACCCTGGCCAGTCACTTAACCCTGTTTGTCTCAGTTCAGCATCTGTAAAATGAGCTGGAGAAGAAAATGGCAAACTACTCCAATATCTTTGCTAAGAAAACCCCACGTTAGGGTTATGAAGAATCAGACAGGACTGAAAACGACTGAACAGCAACAACAAATTATGTGATAAGTATAAAATGAAACAATTCATATGCAAAAGGAGCTTATTGGGGAAGATAATTTGTTGGGAAAAAAAAACCAATGTGTGTCATTTTATTCTACAAAATCAAATGTTCTTTTGTAATCAACAAACAAGCATAATGAGATCTTATATCCCCTACATCTTAATTGTAAAATGGCAAAGATGTGGTCCATTGTTATACATTGCTAGTCAAAGATTGGTTGTTTGCTATAAAATATTTTCATCCAGGATGGCCTCAATTAAAATATAAATTATTCTCACAAAGATTTTGTATAGATGGTAGTCCCAGTTGTATAGATGTGGATCCCTAGTTCTGGTGGTCTTTTGGTTGATTTCTGTTGTTTATAAGGACTGAGATTTTTCTTTTCCATACTTTTGTTATCTTTCTCTTATTCAGATGCCTTTATAGCAATCCTTCAATACCCTAACATGCACGTGGCCTCCTGTGTATCTTCTTTCTATACACTTGTTCTAATTTGGTGGCTTTCCACAGCTTTATTTTTACTGCCATTTATACCTGTATTAGCTTCACTGTCCTTGATGGAGAAATGAGTTTGTTGTATTCCTTAAAAACCTTTTCCATTTTTCTTCTATCATTATTTTCTTTCCATTTTCTTTCTTAGATGCCCTTGAGATGACTTTACTTAGTATTATATCTTGCCAACCTTTTAAAAAATTGGTTTTACTCTCCACTGCTTCTCTCTTTGTTTTGAGATGATACTGCTCATAATTGCCTATCATCTGTTTTTAGCTTAGAAGCTAGAGATGACCAGTTCTGCAAGGCCCCAGGGCTGGTGACTTGCATCAGTCCCTGGCACTTACCTAACCATTGAGGCTTCCCAAGTTCAGTTCTGGGGATGCCTGACTGTAAAAAATGAAGTAGGTTTCCTATTTTCGTATTCAATAGTTCATCATCCCTACCTCTAGAATCCTAAGGAAAGTTGCTAATTACATAATAAAAATAATTATGGCTCAAATCTAAGGGTTTTCCCATAAAGGAGAAAACTTATAAAAAGGTACCCACAGTACCAACATGAATGAAATGTGTTTCACAACTGTGTCATGTTATTTTTACACAGAAAAAGGAGTGCTAAGCATTAACTAATTATTACATGCATTCTAGAATGATTATAGAAAAGAAGGTAATACCTTACTTCTAGCAATTATGGCAACCTACTGGAAGGCTTTTAAGCCTTATAAAAGGGTAACACAATTTGGCACTTCTATTTATTAGCAATTTCACATTTCACCTCTACACTGGATATTGAGCACACAGCTAATCTTCATCTTTCTAATGGCGTCCCTCTTGGTAATGGTTGAACTGTCTGATGCAAGTACTTCCCCCTCCCTTTACCTACTGATGATCAGGTTGGGAAACATTGCTACCAATTTGCCAGTGGGAAATGCTGCCATTACAATTTTTCTATGTCTTTCTAGTTCACCAGATCAATGATAAAGAAGACATGGAGAAAGGCAAAGGTAGCCAGAGTCTCTAGTATAATTCTAGCTAATAGAGTCTATTCTTCATGTGGATGGCAGTGACCCCCCCCCCACCATCGACATCATGTAGGGGCACAGAAAGGTCATTGACCACTCTCACTAAAAATACATTTTGTCCCCTGGAGGACTATAACTACTTGTTTAAAGAAAATTAAAATGAATACACACATACACAGACACATAGTCACACATATGTATATATGTCTGTGTATATATGTGTAAATACACATACACACACTAGGTGGCTAAGTGGCACAGTGGATGGAGTGTCATTCATGGAGTCAGGAAAACTCATATTCCTGAGTTCAGGAATCTCAGCCCTTATAAACAACAGAAATCAACCGAAAGACCACCAGAACTAGGGATCCACCTCTATACAACTGGGACTACCATCTATACAAAATCTTTGTGAAAACAATTTATATTTTATAAATCTGGCCTCAGATGCTAGCTGTGTGACCCTGGGCAAGTCACTTAACACTGTTTGCCTCAGTTTCCTTATTTGTAAAATGATCTGGAGAAGGAAATGGCAAACCACTCCAGTATCTTTGCCAAGAAAATCCTAAATGGGGTCACAAAGGGTTGAAAAAGACTGAAAATGACTAAACAACAACAAATATATATATATATATAATGTATGTATAGACATATATATTTATATACAAATTTACACACACACACACACACACACACACACACACACAGAACTCCTAGATTTCTATATGACTGAGGATCAGGAAACCTATGTTCCAGTCTCAGTTCTATTACTGATTAGCTATATGACCTTGGTCAAGTCACTCGATGACTCTGGGCCTCAATTTTCTAATCTGCAAAATGAAGGAGTTGCTCCTTTAATCTAGGATCATTTAAGTATGATTCTAAGAGAGGAGAATTCTGAACTATATTTAAAATAACAAGGACTTAGGAATATAAATGCAAATTAGGAATATTCAAGGATAGTGACTATAATTATATGTATATCAAAAGCCAATGCCAAAAGGAAGGAAGATATTATTTTTGGAAAATGCACTTTATTGGTTTATAGTACACAAACAAGCATACATGGATCTCAGTGTACCCTCAAGGCAGTGTAAACAGAATTGAATTTCAAAAAGTCATCAAATATTTACAAAATGTAAGAAGTAATGTAGCAAAAGATGATAACATGCAAATGAAATCCAACTACACAATGAAAAGCAATAACTGGTTATGTAAACTAGGAAGACTATAATGTGAATGAGTTTCAAAAGGAAATGTTGAGTAAGATTCAGGGAGTGCAATTAAAAAGATTACTAATAAATAAGCAAATGATGAGAGACTGCCTGGCAAAGGGAATAGATAGCCAGCCTCTTAGGAAGACCTGAGTTCAAGCTCTGCCTCTGACACATAGTACCTGTGTGACCCTGGGCAAGGCACTGAACTGTTCAGTTCAACTCTCAGGCAAGTCTCTAAGACAATATGTGGTAGGGTGTTTCCTCACCAAGAGCTCCACATACTAATTAAATTTTAGGCCTAATACTCAAATAAATAATGAGTTATCTCTTCTAAAATATTCTGAATAATTCTTACCTCAATTATGAAGGTAAGAAATTCAAGGATTATAAGCAGGCAGTCTAGAGGAAGGCAATTTAGTTTAGTTTAGTTTTTTAAAATTGACATTCATTTTTTTTAAATTGAGTTCCAAATTCTTTTCCACCATCTGCCCCTCTCCCACCCCCTGAAAAGGCAAGCAATTTGATATAGATTGCAGTTTAGTTTTAAAGATCATGTTTATGCCTTACTTATATTAAGGAACAGATATTACTATGCAAGCTCAGAAGAAGACATGTGTTAGTGGAAACAGAGCCAGAAAGAGCCAAGAGAGACAGGGCAACTGAGTTTAAATCCTATCTTTATAACTTAATATCTGTGGGCTTCTCTGTGCCTCACTTTTCTCATCTGTACTCAAATGGATCTCTGATCCCATCAATTTGAGACTTTCCTCCAGTGACGCAGATCACAACTTATTCATGCTTGTCCAAACTGCAAATTTGCCCATATCTGCCCATAGTTTCACCACAGGGGATTTCACCCTGTATGCTTGAGGTCTTCCTTGATTTGTTCTCACTTTGCAGAGGTACCAGTGGAGTACTCTAGCTATCTCATTGTCATCTCTCATTCTTGCTATGTGACCGGCCCATCTTTGTATATTATACAGTTTTTTTGATGATACCTTTCACAAATGTTCTTTTGAGTTCTTCATTGGTTATAAGTTGCATCCTGCTCATATGTACCACGTGCTTCTCCATTGCCCTCTGTGTGATACTCATTTTTAGTCCTTTGAAAATAGTTGTATTCTATGTCTTGATGCCATAAAGCAACAATGATTGAACATCAGAATTGAAAATGATGGGTATTTTTCATCCGTGAAATCGAAATAATGATAGTATCTCATTGGGAAGTTCAAATGAGATAATGGGTCATCATTTTGCAGAACCATTTGAGAATAGGATCTTTATTGGTATGCCTGCCACAACATACCTGACTTTGACTTGCAATATCTTGAGTGTACCATCCCCTTTTGGGGAAGTAATTTAGACTTTAGAATTTCGCTGTCTTTTTGGTCAGTGAGATATTAAAATTGTGGGCAAAGTTAGGTCTGAGGTACTATATTGATATGTGGTCCTCACAGACATCTAACAAGACTGATCCTTATTGACTGCTCCTTTGACAGAAAGGGAGCAGTCAGTCTAGAAAAATACAGGGTATTTTTACTTCATGGCAGGGAGGTATAGTAAGGCTACTTTCTTGAGTTGAACTTTTGGCACTAGTGACTCATTTTCTCAATAGTTTTAAAGCATTGACCCTTTCAATTGAATAATACAATTTTTAATGACCTTAGGGTAGCAGCTATTAAATATACTATTGAGAATTAAGTGTGAGGCTCTAAATGTACTTAATATTATAACAAAATTACATTTTTAAAGCCAAAAGCTGAAGTGTTAGAAAAAGGGAAGGGGAAGAATGAATGGTACTAATATAAATGTGCTCATCATGAGGAAAGCTCTTTAAATGACTCAAATATTTGGCGTTTAAAAGTGAAATATTCTTCTAGGACCCATAATTCTGTCAACTTTCAACATTTTAATGTGACTTCATTCAAGCTTAGAATTGTCTCCTACAGCAGAAAGCATTAAGAACTAAAGTTATTGTCTCTGCTTCGTAATTTAATGTGAAGTATCTTTTGCTGCAATAGAATTAATTAGATAAATCTACTGTTTGTGTAACATTAAGTCAATGGAGTATGTCTTGAAAATTCATTTGTACTCCTTGAGAATCCCAGTGGACTATGAGGTGAACAAAAACCTGTACAGTTCACATCCCACTTAACAGTATTGCTAGTATTAAAGTTGTTCCCACTTAATAAGGCCAACATTTAACTGTATTTTAGAGTTCTAACAGATCGGGGATGAGCAAATCACTCTGAGTAAATTTAGAGCTGATCTAAACCCTATATCAAATTTGACCTTAACCTTCTGGAAAGATTGAATTTTCTGTTGCATTCATCATTATCTCTTGATTTCAGCCAGTGCCAGGGTTAGGGATAATGGTGAAAAGATTCAGAAGAAGCTATTCCTGCACATCTTCAGATCTGTGGGATTCAGGAATTTGAAAAAATCATAAGGATTGGAGGAAAAGAAAGTCTTATTGAAGAGTGTTATTTTGTATGTTGAATTAAACCTAGCCGTTAAAGCAAAAACTTCACTTTTTCCCATTATATGCATTGTACTGTGCTAGCTGCTAGAGACAGAAAGATTTTAAAAGGTCACAATTCCTACTGTCAGGGAATTCAGGTTCTACCAAGGGCATGCATGTATGTGGACAAGAATAAAATAAGGTAATGTTACATAGAGGCAAAGGAGAGATGAAGAAAGAAATGATCCAGTAAATTAAGGAGAGAGGAAATACTTTGAACTAGGATAGAGGGAGATCATAGAAGATTTCAACAAGGAGGTAATGAGCTGTCTCTTGAAGGAAAAGAAGGATTTGAAAGCCAACAGGGAGGCAAACATGCATGCTAGAAATGGAATGGCCTACTTAAGTGTACAGAGTTGACTTCTGGTCAACATAGTTCCCTGAATGAAGACAAGCAGATTAGTTCTGCTATACCTATTTCAGTAAAAACTTGAAAATCATACCAGGTTGAACAGTGATCAAGAAATACAATAGAAGCCACACCAAGTGACCATTTCCAACCACTTCTTCTCCTCTCATTCATTCCTCAGTCCTTTGCAGTCTGGCTTCTGACCTTATCACTCAACTGAAATTGTTCTTTCCAAGTTACCAAGGATCTCTTATTCACCCAGTCTGATGGTCTTTTCTCAGTCCTAACCTTTCTTGATCTATCTGCTGCATTTGACACTGCTAACAATCTTTTCCTCCTAGATACTATTTTCTATCTGGTTTTCATAACGCTCCTCTCTCTGATTCTCTTGCTTTTTGTTTGACCACATCTCCTTTGCTAGTTCATCATCCTTACCATGGCCCCTAACTATGGGTGTTCCTTAAGGTTCTTTTCTAGGTGCACTTTTTTTTTCTCCATCTACACTGTCTTGGTAACTTCATCAGTTCCCATGAGTGTGACTATCATCTCTATGCAGAGATGTGACAGATGTACACACACACACACACATATACACATATACCTATATATATATATATATATATATATGTATCTATAGCAATCCCATTCTCTTCCCTGAGCTTCACTTTCATATCACCAATTGCCTATTGAATGTTTCAAATTATCTGTCCCAAAGGCAACTTAAACTTTACATATCCAGAACTGAATTTATCTTTTCCCCAAACCTTCCCCCTTCCAAATGTCCCTATTTCTATTGAAGGAATTATTATGAAGGATATTATCTTCATTATCCTCTTCTATATCCAACATAGCCAATCAGTTGCAAAGTCTTGCCATTTTATCTTACCTACATCTCTAATATATGACTCCTTCTATCACCTGTTATTTCAACAGCTTCCTAATTAGTTTCTCTGCCCCCTTGGTCTCTGACTACTTCAGACTGTCCTATATAAGACTGCCAAAATAATTTTCCCTAAGCAAAGAAATGACCACGTGACTTCCTTACCCAATCAACTACAGTGGCTTCCTTTTTTCTTTTGGATAAAATATAAATTTCTCTTTTTAGCTTTTAAAGTCTTATACAACTTTGTCCCAATCTATCTTTCCAGCATCACTAGATATTACTCTCTCCCTCACTTTGGGTTCTAGGTAAACTGACCTCTTTGTTTCTCACACATAATACTTCCATCTCCATTTTCCATGTCTTTGCTCAGTCTATTCCAAATGCCTGGAATGCAGTCCCTCCTTATTTCTTATCCTACATGTTAGTACCATCTTTCTCAAACTACTTTGCTTTGAACAACTTTTCATATATTTACATTTATTTGGTTCTAGTTATTATTTATACTGTATATATTTACTTGTCAACCTCATTAGAATGTAAGCTCCTTGTGAGGTGGAATTGTTTAATTCTTTGAACTTGTACTCCCATCATCTATGTCAAACGGCCTGGGACACAAAAGGTGATTAATACTTATTGATTGATTGCTTGATTGACTGATTGATATTGTGAGCTTAAGTGTTATCTTATTTTTTTAATATTTTGTTTCCCCCTAATTACATGTAAAACAATTTTCAACATTTTTTTAAAGTTTTGAGTTCCAAATTCTGTGCCTCCCTCCTTCCCCTCTTCCCTCACAAGACATTTCCATATTAGTCATTTTATTCAAGAAGATGCAAACAAAAGAAAAAAAGAAAGAAAGAAAGAAAGGAAGAAAAAAAAGGATGCTTCAGTTTGTATTCAGACATCAATTTTTTCTCTGGAGGCAGATAGCATTTTTCATCATGAGTCTTTTGGGATTGTCTTGGATCAGTTTATTGCTGAGAATAACCAAGGCTTTCACAGTTTTTCATTGTACAGTATTGCTATTACTGTGTATGATGTTTGCCTGGTTCTGCTCACTTCACTTTGTATCATTTCATGTACATCTTTCTAGGTTTTTCTGAAGTCACTCTGCTCATCATTTTTAATAGCACAATAATACTCCATTACAATTATATACTACAGCTTGTTTAACCATTTCCCAATTGATAGGCACCTGCTTTCCAATTCTTTGCCACCACAAAAAGAGTTGTTATAAATATTTTTGTATGAACGGGGCCTTTTCCCTTTCTTTTTTTATCTCTTTGGGATACAGATCTAGCAGTGGTATTGTTGGATCAAAGGGCATGCACAGTTTTATGCATTTTGGGATAGTTCCAAATTGCTTTTCAAAATGGTTGGATCAGTTCACAATTCCACCAATGGTGCATTAGTGTCCCACAACCCCTCCAATATTTATCATTTTTCTTTTTTTTTTTGTTATATTAGCCAAGCTGATAGATGTGAAGTGGTGTCTTATGGTTGTTTTAATTTGTCTAATCAGTAGTGATTTAGAGCATTTTTTATGTGGCTATAAGTAGCTTTGATATCTTCCTCTGAAAACTGCCTGTTCATATCCCTTGATCTTTTATCAATTGGGGAATTACTTGCATTCTTATAAATTTGACTCAGTTCTCTACATATTTGAGAATTGATTCCTTTATATGAGATACTTACTGTAAAATTTTTCCCCCAGTTTCCTTTCTAATTTTGGTTCCATTGGTTTTGTTCCATTTTAAAAAAATTCAAAATGATTCATTTTACATTTTGTAATGCTCTCTGTATCTTGTTTGGTAATAAATTCTTCCCTTATCCATAGAATTGACAGGTAAACTATTTTATGTACTCTTAATTTGCTTATGGTATCACCCTTCGTGTCTAAATCATGTACCCATTTTGACCTTATCTTGGTATATGGTGTGAGATGTTGGTCTATACCTAGTTTCTACCATATTTTTTTCCAGTTTTCCCAGCAACTTTTGTCAAATAAGAAGTTTTTGTTCCAAAAGCTTGGCTCTTCGGGTTTATCAAACACTAGATTACCATGGTCATTTAGTATAATGCATTGTGTACCTACTATGTTCCATCGATCCACTACTCTTATTTCTTAGACAATACGAGATTGTTTTGATAATTACCACTTTATAATGCAGTTTGAGATCTGTTATGGTTAGCCCATCTTCCTTCATATTTTTTTTTTCATTGATTCCCATGATATTCTTGAGATTTTGTTTTTTTCTGCTTCTATAAAATAATTTTTGGTAGTTTGATTGGTATGTCATTGAATAAGTAGAATAATATAGATAGAATTGTAATTTTTGTCATATTGACTCAGTCTACCCATGAGCAATTAATATTTTTCCATTTGTTTAGCCCTGACTTTATTTGTGTGAAAAGTGTTTTGTAATTACATTCATATAGTTCCTGAGTTTTTCTTGGCAGGTAGACTTCCAAGTATTTTGTATTGTCTACAGTTATTTTAAATAGAATTTTTATTTCTGTTCTTTGCTGCCGGCTTTTGTTGGTAATATATAGAAATGCTGATGATTTACTTTGCTAAAGTTGTTAATTATTTTCAATTGTTAAAAAACAATTGATTCTCTAAAAGAGTGAAAACAGAAAAAGAAAACCATAGATAAATTTTCCTACTGAATATTGATGCAAAAAATTTAAATAAAATACTAGCAAGGAGAGTACAGCAATATATTACAAGAATAATACACTATGACAAGCTAAGATTTCTACCAGGAATGTACGGCTGGTTCAATATTGGGAAAAACTGTTAGCATCATTGGCCCTGTCAATAATAAACCCAACAGAAATCATATGATTATCTCATTAGATGCAGAAAAAAAAGAGCCTTTGAAAAAATATAACACCCATTTCTGTTAAAAAATATCTAGAGATCATAGGAATAAATGGAGTTTCCCTTAAAATGATAAGTAATATTTATTTCGAGCTATCGGCAAACATAATCGGTAATGGGGATAACCTAGAAGCCTTCCCAATAAAATCAGAGGTGAGGCATTACCACTATTATTAGATTTTCATTATTGCCACTATTTTGTACTAGAAATGCTAGCTATAGCAATAAGAGAAAAAAAAGAAATCGAAAGAATTAGAATAAGTAATAAGGAAATAAAACTATCACTCTTTGTAGATAATATGATGGTGTACTTAGAGAATCCTAGTTTTCTCCAGAAATCTATCATATCTGCCTTTTCTAGAATTCTGTTTACCTCTTTAACTTTTTTCTTGTTTATTTTTTGGTTAGATTTATCTAGTTCTGAGAGGGAAAAGTTGAGGTCCCACACTAGTACTGTTTTGTTGTTTATTTCCTCTTGTAATTCATTTAACTTCTCCTTTAAAAATTTAGATGCCATACCATTTGGTGCATATAGGTTTAGCATTTTTATTACTTCATTGTTTATGGTACTTTTTAGCAAGATATAGTTTCCTTCCTTATCTCTTTTAATTAGATCTGTTTTTTGCTTTTGTTTGTCTGAGATAATGATTTCTATGTCTGTTTTTTTTTTTTTTTTTTTTTTTACTTCAGCTGAAATATAATAGATTTATTCCAGGTCCTTCCCTTAACTCCATGTTTTTCTGTGCTTCAGATGTGTTTCTTGTTAACAATATATTGTAGGATTCTAGTTTTTAATCCATTCTGCTATCTGTTTTTATTTTATGGGTGAGTTCATTCCATTCACATTCACAGTTATGATTATTAACTGTCTATTTCTCTCCATCCTAGTTTACTGCTATCTCTCTCTCTTTTTTACTTCTGCCACTTCTCCCAATCTGCTTTCCTTTCTATCAATCCCACCCTCCCCACCAATCTCTTTCTTATCCTTTTCCCTTTTTACTTCCCTAAACAGTAAGATGGATTTATATATACAATTGAGCATATGTTATTCCTTTTATGAGCCAATTCTGATGAGAGTAAGTTTGAAGTATTGCCTGCCACACACCCCTGATCTCCCCCCTCCACTGTAATAGCTCTTTCATGTCTCTTTTATGTGAGATAATTTGTCCCATTCTATTTCTCCCTTCCCTTTTCTCCCAGTGCAATCTTTTTTCTTATACCTTAATTTTTTTTCTGTTTCATCCCATAAAAGTCATATCACACCTGTACCATCTGTCTATGTATATACTTCTAATTGCTCTTATAGTGATAAAGTTCTTAAGAGTTACAAATTTCATCTTGCCATGTAGGAATATAAACAGTTTAACTTATTGGATTGTTTATGTTTTTCTTATTTCTTTTTTGCCTTTTTATGTTTCTCTTGAGTCTTGTATTCGAATATGTTGTATTTGAAATTTTTTATTCAGTTCTGTTCTTTTAATTAGGAATGCTTGAAAGGCCACTATTTCATTAATTATCCATATTTTTTCCTTGAAGGATTATACTCAGTTTTGCTTGGCATGTGATTCTTGGTTGGAATCCTACTTCTTCTGCCTTCTGGAACATAATATTCCAAGCCTTCTAGTTCTTTAATGTAGAAGCTGCTATATCCTGAGTAATCCTGATTGTGGCTCCACGATATTTGAAGTATTTCATTCTGGCTGCTTGTAATATTTTCTCTTTGACCTGGGAGCTCTGGAATTTAGCTATGATATTCCCTGGAATTTTCATTTTGGGATCTCTTTCAGGTGGTGATTAGTGTATTCTTCTGATTTCTATTTTGCCCTCTAGTTCCTAGTTCCAGGATACCAGGACAATTTTCTTGGATAATTTCTTGAAATATGGTTTCCAGGCTCCTTTTTTTTTATCATGACTTTCAAATGGTCTAATAATTCTTAAATTACCTCTCTTGGATCTATTTTCCATGTCAGTTGTTTTTCCATTGAGAAATTTCACATTTTCTTCTTTTGATGTCATTTTATTGCTTTTTGATGTCTCATGGAGTCATTAGCTTCCACTTGCCCAGTTCTGATTTTTAATGTATGAAGAAAATATTCTTCATTGAGCTTTTATCCCTCCTTTTCCATTTGGCCAATTCTACTTTTTGAGGAATTACTTTCTTCTGTAAATTTTTGTACATTTTTCCACTTTTTTTCATGTTTCTTTTACCAAGTTGTTGACTCTTTTCTCATGATTCTCTTGCATTACTTTCATTTCTTTTTTTTTCTACTTCTTTTTTTCTTCTACTTGGCTTATTTACTTTTTAAAACTCTTTCAAGAGTTCTTTTATGGTCCTGAGACCAATTTACATTTTTCTTTGAGGCTTTTTATGTAGCCATTTTGACACTGTTGTACTCTTAGTTTATGCCCTGATCTTCTTTACCATAGTAATTTTTTGCAATCAAGTTTTTTTTTTTTTTTGCTCATTCTTCTGCCTATTTAGTGACTTTGTCCTTTTATGTAAGAGTTGGGCTGTGCCCCAGAACTGCCTAAGCTTCTTGTGCTGGGTCCCAGGCTGTAGCTGCTGGTTTGCACTGGAGGGCTTCTCCACTGCCTTATACTGGGGGCATGGCCTCCCTGTTGGCTTGCTCCAGTTGCAGGGCTTTGCTGATGGCTTGTTATGGAGGCAAGGCTGCCCTATTGGCTTGCACTGGAGGGGGGGGCCTTCCAGCTGCCTTTTACTGGGTGTAGGGTCTCTCTTGCTGGCCTGCCCTGGGGGTGGGGTTTTGCTGCTGGGTGGCCCCAGGAGCAGGGTCCTGATGCTTTTTGACCTCAGGGAGCAGGGAACCACTTACTCTTGTGATATCTCATTCCACTTTTATATAGTTTTAATTAATAGTATTTTTTCCCCTTACAATAAACTTGTTTGCTTCTTTGCAACTTTTACTAATTATTTTTAATTCTGTCTTCTAGAACTAAGCAGGAAAAAAAAAATCTAACCCCTCTTCCTCATGACATCTCTTTAAATGCTTGAAGATAGTTTTTGTGTCTTTCCTCAGTCTTCTTTTTACCTGGTTAAACAATCCCAGTTCTTTCAACTGATGCTCATATGGCATGGTCTTTAGGGCCTTCCTGAACACAACACTCTAACTCGGATCTGACTAAGGCAGAGTACAGAAGGACTATGGACCTTCTAGGCTTGACCACTAGTACTCTCTTTTGCTTTTCTAGCCTAAGTTGCTTTCTCTTCATATCTCAGTATTAACATTTTCTTCTGCTGTATTACTCTCAAATTACTCCTAAAGGAGCAAAGGAAACAAGCATTTATACAGTGATTATTATGTGCCAGATGCTATGCTGAGCACTTTACAAATATTATCTCATTTTATCCTTACAACAACCTTATGAGGTAGGTGCTATTATTACCCCCATTTTCCAATTGAGGAAACTGAGGCAGACAGCCATTTAATGTTTTGTCACAGCTATTAAGTATTAGAGCTTAGGTCTTCCTGCTCTAAGTTCAGCCTTCTATTTATGTTGTTACCCATCTGACATTTATCTGACAAAGGAGGAGGATAAAGACAATGAAATCTAAAGATGAGATCCTTTCCTATGTAAATGAAGCATTCCACCACTGATAGGGGCCAGAAGCTTGTAATAGCTCAATTGAATATGAAAAAAAAAATGATGGGACAATGAACTTTCTCTCAAAGCACAAGCTGTCTCACTACCTTCTGCTCACCAACCCCAACCATTCATTTGTGCATAAACCAACAAGAATCAGGGGAATTGTACTGAATTCGTACTGTAAGTTACAATGAGGCCTCTCATCAAAGGATTCCAGTTCTGAAACAGGTAGAATTGTTTGAATAGAAGAATCTATATTTTTCCTACCTCTCACTTGAGAGATGATAAACTTCAGAGCCAAAACCTTAAAGGAGCAGAACTGGAAAGGTTTCTGTCAATACTATGCTAAGGGTCTCTGCTCTTTCTAAAATAGCACAGTAGGATCCAGCTGAGCCTGAGGGAGAAGGTGGTGAGACTACAACTACCCATTGTAGAATGAGCCCAAGGAATCCAGTGGATTGATTTGTTAAGCACATATGTTGCACCTTGTGAGAAGTAACTCCAGGCAGTCAAGTGACTGGCTGGCCCCAGTTTTTTAGTGGATCATCTTATTCATCTAAGATGCCATACATTTTGGGATGCCAGGTCAGTCAAGTAGCTGAATGACCTACTTATCATTAGCAGCAGTATTCTAACATACAGTGAACTTTGCAAGGACTCTATGGAGAAATGAATCCATGCCCTATAGTTTCCTAAGCTCTTAGTTGTCTTGGCCACATTATGTTCCCAATCATATTCTTTCCTACTATTGTGCTCACTCCCCTATCATGGACTCTGTATTTGTGAGACAGTATGTGCTAGGTTGGGCAGCTAGGTGGTACAGTAGATAGAATACTGGATCTGGACTTAGGAAGACTCATCATCCTGGATTCGATTCCAACCTCAGAAGCTTATTAGCTGTTTGACCCTGGGCAAGTCACTTAACCCTGTTTATTTTCCTCATGTATAAAATAAGCTGGTGAAAGAAATGGCAAACTATTCCAGTATCTTTGCCAAGAACACTTCAAATGGGATCATGAAGAATCAGACATGACTGAAAAACAATGCTTTAGGTTTATATCTACTGTTTTTTTTCTATTCCATTTCAATAAATGTCTCTTCTAAGTGCTGAGTCTACTAGCTGATTGTTAATGGAAATTACACCAGTTAGCATTTGTGAGCTTGCTGTATTAGGTGTCGGACCAGGTTATGAATAGCTTTAAATACCAATCATAGTATTATATATTTGTTCCTAGAAGGAATAGGGAAATTCTGGAATTTGTTGAATGTATGTGGTGGCAGGGAGCGTGAGAGAGATTGTGATATGCTCAGATCTGCATTTTAAGAAATTTTACTTTGGCACCTGTGTGGAGGACAGATTTGAGGCAGAGATATCAATTAGGTTGTTGTTGTTATTCAATTATTTCAGTCGTGTCCAACTCCACAGCTACTGCAATATTTATATGAGAAATGATGAGACCCTGAAATATATATATAGGGAGGTAGCTGTGAGTAGTAAGAAAGGAATAGACAGAGAAAATCATAGAAGTAGAAATGACAGTGTTTGGCAACTGATCGGACATATAAGGTGAATGAGAATATGGAGTTGAATGTGACGCTAAGTTTGGGACATCTGAGTGATGAAAAAATGGTGATTTCCTCAATAGAAGTAAGTAAGTTGGGAGTAGGGATCAGTTTTAGAGAAATAATAATGAGTTCTTCATTTCGTATGTTGAACTTGACATGCCTATGGGACATCTAGTTTGAATATCCAATAGACAGTTGGTGATTCAGATCACATAGTCATGAGAGAAGACTGTTCCTTTAAAAGATATTCACTTGATTTTATTTTTTCCAACTACATCTTGTCCTGTCATTACAGAGAAAATAGGCCATGCTTTTCATAGAAAAATCAATTCCAATCACAATCCAAAAGGAGAAAAACATATTTTAATACTAAAAAAGCAAAGCTATAAGAACAGCTTACATTTTTATAACCCTTTAAGGTTTGCAAAACATGTTTCTTACAGGAAACCCATAATCAATTATCAAATATTTATTAAATGCCTCGTTGGTTCCTGGCTCTGGAGTTACAGAGACAAAAATGGAATAGTCCCTGCAGCCCCAAAAGGCAAGTATTTTTATACCTATTTTATAGAGGAGGATACTGTAAGGATTTTCCTCAGGTTCACACAGCTCGTAGGTGTAAGAATTAGGCTTCAACACCAGGTTTCTCTTGATTTCAAGATCAAGGGATTTCTCCTAAATTATACTGCCTTTCATCCAAGCTGCTTATGTTTTTGTATGTTAAACATATATTCAAATTTTTAAAAAATCTCAGTACCTTCTTAACAAGAAGCTCTAGATCCTAGACTGAAATTTGTTTATTTCACAAATATATAAAGTAACTACATAGCATTATAGCTTCCAATGAAAATACATAAAAGACAATAATATCAGTTAAAACATAGTTACTAATTGGACGAGAAATGTAATATACACCATTTTGGAATTAAGAGGTTTAAAAATTTCTGACTAAAATACAATTCTAATACTGGCTTAGGAATAAAAATAGAGATGTTGACTGGAACTGTGATATCATTGGTTATAAAAACTACCTCTGCAAATGCAGGCTTTTTTTTTTTTCTTTGCAGCTGATAATATTATAGAGGTTACTGAGGCATTGAGAGGTTTGGTGGCTTGGCCAGAGTCACACAGCCAGTACATATCACAGGGAAGACATTTTTAAACTCTGTTGACATTAGTATGTTAACAACAGTTTCTCTTCATTTCTCTTTTGTTGCATGTTCTAATTTCTCACTTAGGAAGTGACTCATTGACTGGGCAGATTTCCCATAATCCCTTATGTCATAGGAGCCTTGTACTTAACTTTATATAGACTACCAAGAGTTCTCAGGTGCCCTTGAGGTTGAATTTAAAAGAAAAGCCAATGGTAGTGGCAGTTGTGGTAAAGCCATCATAGATGGCAGAAGAGAAGCATCATTGTCTGATGGTCTGTCTCTGATGGCCAAGTGTAAGAGGTGATTGAGGAATTAGAGCTTGAGCTCTTAACTGTAGTAAATCTGCATTGCTGACCTAGTATGAATCAGGAAGACAAGATGGTGACCTGTGGTCAGGTGCAATGAAGATTATGGCCTGGCTAACAATTCTTTTCTATTCCTTCCTCCCTCCCTCCCTCCCTCTCTCTCTCTCTCTCTCTTTTTTCCTTCCTTCCTTCCTTCC